>NC_041393.1:149935273-149954370 GCF_002162155.2 Triticum dicoccoides
CGCTTGCTTTTTTGGTCCCCACAAAACTATATTTCTGCAAATTCCAAAAAAATGCAAAGACAACGACTGATATTGGGCACTTGATTAATAGGTTAGTATAATAAATTAATAAAATATGCCAAAGTGATGCAATGATGATATAAATTTAGCATGACTATAGCAAAAAGTATAGTCACATTTTAGACGTATCATCAAGGGAGACTATGAGCCTGGGGTGTGGTAGCAAGGAACGGACATGGTGAAATTGTTGTTGCTAGGGCAGGATGGATCCCTCGGGTCTTAGGGTCTGTTTGGTTGGAGACTAGTGTGGCCAAGTCAAAATGTGGCTAGCCACACAAGTATGGCAAGCCACACAAGTGTGGCTAAGAAATTGGACGCCAAACTTTGGCAAAAGTTGGCAAAAAAATTGTCTCTTTGACAAGTGGGCCATAGGGACAATAAAGTGTGCAAGCCAAAGTGTTACAAAAACCAAACACATGCTTGACAAACTGTGGCTGCCAAATTTTAGCTTGGCAAACTGTGGCTGGGAACCAAACAGCCCCTTAGATTCCTTTGGTGCGGAACTGCGAACTGTGGAGATGGCTATGGGAGTGGTTGCCGAACTGGGAGTGGTGAGAATGCAGATTGAGATGGATGCGTTGCTCGTAGCGCAGGCGCTGAACCGGAGAAAGCCAGACTTCTCCAAGGAGGCGTAGCTGATTGAAGATATCAAGGTCCAGAGGAACTTGTGGTTCTCACTGTGCAAAATCACACATTGTCCACGTGAGGTGAATCATGCGGCTCACTGCTTAGCAAAGTTAGGCTTAAATGCCAACTTAGGAGGTGTTGATGTGTATGATGTTAATGTACCAGCTGAACTTGCTGTGATTGTATCGGGCGATAGTGCCCACGTCTTTGAGTAATAAAGCAGTCTTTGCTTTCAAAAAAAAAGAGACATGACACTGAAGGTGCTGCAGGCAACCTACTACAAGGGGTGCCGAAGATGTTGTAGGGGGTTCTTGCATGGCGCTGCGATGCTGAAAGCGGTGGACACCACCATCTCTCGCTATTGCGTGCTAGCTGTGGGTCGTGATGAGAGGCTACTGAATGTTGCAAGACAAGTGCGTTTGTTGAGGTGGTGTACATGATGATGTTTTGACGGTGGACGCGAAACGACAAATGTTTTTGCGAGCAATGTTGCGATGAGGCGACGGCTTCCCGCAAGTGGAGAACGGGAGACCGAAGGCTGCTGCTATGTGATGTTACGAGTGGAGCGACGAGACGGCGGTGGCCATTGCGAGCCAGACGACGAGTGCAGCGAGAAGGGTGCAACTTTCACGTGAGTGTTGTTGCATCGGGGGAGAGATACACGATGGATTGAGGGTGTACACATATCACATCTAACGGTTGGGCCGACTGATTTTCCATTCCCTACAGCCAGTTGGCGCCTAGTGCTGACGTCATTATCTCACATACCTGGCTTTTGGGCCGTTAAAGCTTCTGATTTAGGACCTGAAGGCCACCATCAGACGAGAAAGTGCTAAGCCGAGAGAGCTCCTATTTGGCGCTGTCAGTGCCAGTTAGGGTTGCTGGCACTCACACGCGACACGTAACGGGCTGGTCCAGCAACGTGCTAAAAAATCAAATGCAAAGAAAAAGAGTTGACAAATTCTATGTGAGGTGGGATTCAGACTCACACACCTATATATCAACGGTCGTAGCTACACATTGGCGTAATAACTACTAGACCGAGCTCACTTTGTTGTCCGCTTTGAGGAAGTAGTACTGTTTGGCCCTTCTTTTAATACAACAATTAATATATATTATATACCCCAGTATAAATTATTTTTAGAAAGAAAATGTACAATGTAAAAATATTTTTTTTGAAAAAACTGGTGAATTTGGGAAAAGTTCAAAAGAATTGAAAAAGGTTCGTACGAAATAAGGAAGTTTGCGAATTCAGAAATCTTCATGAATTTTAAAGCATTCATACAAATTTTAAAAAGTTCGTAAAATTCTGAAAACGTTAATGAAATTTGGGGAGAAATTGCTAGCTAAAAGTTCACACATTTGAAAAACATGTTCACGAGTAAGAATTCACAATTTTGAAAAAAAAAATTATTAATTTGAAAATTATTTCATGAATTTGAAAAAGGTTCACGACTATAAAAAAATTCACAGCTAAAGAAAACACGAATTTGGAAAAAAGTTCGTGGAGAAAAAATTTCATGTATTAAGATAAAAAGTTAATGAATTTGAGGAAATAAGTTCACAAATGTACAAAAATGTACAAGTGTTTGAAAAAGTTCACGTATTTAAGATTAAAAAGCGAATTTGAGGAAAAAAATCACAAAAAATGGAAAATGTTTGCGAATTTGCAGAAAAGTTCACGGAAATTGAAAAGGTCCACAGACTTGGAAAAATTCTTTGAGTTTTGAAAAAGTTCATGAAAAAGGGCAGTCCGGTGCACGTAGCTCTCGCCTGCATAGGGTTTGGGAAAGGGTCCGACCACTTTGGGTCTATAGTACGCTTCATTTCCCTGCATTTCTGCAAGAGGCTGTTTTCAGAACTCGAACTCGTGACCTCATGGTCACAATGCAACAGAAAAATTTCATGAAAAAGAAAAATAAAATACATAAGAAAAACAAAAAGAAAAAAAGAGTGAAAATGAACAAAAAACTTTCTTTTTTTAGAATCATGAAAAAAACTACCTAAAAACCCGTCCTGGAAAACAGAAAGAAAAACCGCCCGAAAAATAGCCTATAAATGGTACTTAAGGCGCCAAATAGAAATTGGGCCTAGCCAAATCTATTGTAAAAAAAAGTGCCAAACCGAATCCCCTTCCCTTCTCTGCAAACGACACGAACTCGGCCTCGTTAGCCCATATCTCCCGTCCACCATTTAACTCCCGAGCCCAAATACGAGCACCAAAGAATTTCGCAGGAACAAAGCTCCGACCGAGGAAACGGAAACCCAGCCCGACGAGCCACACATCCGACTCGATCCGGACCCAACGCGGCGCCTCCCACTCGTACCGACCCACCGCCCTTCGCCCTCATGTCCTCCTCCGCCGGCGACGGCCTCGCGCCCCCATCGTCGGCGTCCAAGGGCAAGGCAAGGATGGACGACGACGCCGAGGCCGAGGCCGTGGCCTTGGCGCCCGAGGGCGTGCCCTGCGGCATCTGCTTCACGGACTCGTGCCGGGCGATCCGGGGCGAGCTCGACTGCTGCGCCCACCACTTCTGCTTCGTCTGCATCATGGCCTGGGCGCGCGTCGAGTCGCGCTGCCCCTTCTGCAAGGCGCGCTTCCACACGATCCGCCGCCCGCCCGTCCCCGGCCGCCTCCCCTCCGAGCGCATCGTCAACGTCGCCGAGCGCAACCAGGTAGCCAAATCCGAAGCATTTTTAACCCCATGATCCTCTTGTGTATCAGTTGCGCGATAAATATCCAGCCATCTTCGTCGCCGTCGATGCCTCGCTCCATGGATAAGTTAGACTGTCAAATATTTCATGACGTGTTTCTGTAATTGTACACTTCCTATGTTTCAGCTTCAGACACCACAATGGCAAAGTTCACAGTACTGAGATTTATGAAAAGATTCAGGCAACTAAGAATCAGGAAAACTTTTTTTAAGCCGCACGGGCAAAACCTTATAAAGGATTCATGTAACTGCTGCAAAGGTGAAGCCACTCGTCGATTCTTTGGCCTCTTTGTGTCATCTAGAGGGAACACTGAAAATAACCTATATATTTGGTGTGCGTCTCAAGCTGATTTTACACGTCGGGTTAGCATTGAATGCGACAGCGCGCAAAGGCAATAGGGTTGACTCTTGAGATGATCTTTCCTACTTCTAAAGGTTCGAGTTGGTGCTGAGTTCACTTCTCTACACATGTGGGATGTTTTGCCAAAAAGGGCAGAATTAAAATACTGGGTCAGCAGAGAGTCGAACTCGGCACCTTGTCTAGAGGGTTCTAGTGTCCTACCATCTAATCTGTATACTAGGGGTCTGCCAAAAGGATCGAACGACATTTATTAAATTAGCCCTCAACCATTTCCTCACGAGTCCTCCATCCGCCATCTTTTTTTGCAGTCGCCGTCCTCTAGCCACCTCTCCCTCCAATCATCGTCCTCCGTCATTTCAAAATTTGAACTATGATCCCGCTTCAAATTTTCTAATGCCTCTCCCATGGTCGCTTCAATTGCTCTAGCATGGCTCTGCTGCCGAGCCTTCCCCTGCCTTTTTCACATTTTTGTCTATGCTGAAAATTGAAAAGTAGGTGGTGTGTTTTTCTTTTTCTATTGAGAGGATTGTTGTATAGTGGAATAGGTAAGAGGACTAAGGCCCAGTTCTTTTCACCCGTGATTCTGCAGAATCAAGATTCTAGAAAATTTTGCGAGAATCTGCTTCCCCCAGAATCTGGCGTCGAGTTCTTTTCTGAGATTCCAGTTTGAGATTCTGGAAAGAGTTGTGTGCCGAAATGTCTGTAGTACCCCTCGACAGAAACTGTTTGATGAATTGTTAACACTTTGTTGTTTCGAACAATATCTTGTCAAATGTGAGCCAAAGCCAAGTTCCGGCAATAGTACCAATATGCAGTAGTATTGACAATATCAACAAAAAAAAAAATTCTAGCACAATCCATCCATCAAACAAAATAAAACAATCAATCCATCCATCCATGTGACAAATTGAACAATCAATCCATCCATTCATGTGACAAATTGAACAATCAATCTATCCATCCATCTAACAAATTGACACATCGATTCCTCTATCTATGCAACAGTTTTTTTTGCATCTATCCAGTTTATAGCTAAAAAAAAGAAGAATAGAGAGTTGGGAGAGAGAGGATGGATCACCGTGGAGGAGTGGAGGAGATGTTGATGTTCGGCTGCAGCTTTGGGACGGAGGCGCCGTCGGTAGCCGGTGCGGAGGGGCCCGACGGCGGCTTCCGGGTGTCCAGGTGGCGGCAGAGGGCAAAGGGGGAAAGGGCCCGTAGAGGAAGCTGGACTACGGCGGGAGTGCGGACCGGCGTCGCCGGCGGCTGCGTGGTCCGGGACGGCGAACTGGGGCGGGCGGCGGCGCTGGAATCTTAGAGGGCGGCCCTGCTCGAGGTCACGCGATGCGAACAGATCGGCATCGGTCGTGGGTGGCTCGGTGGCAGTTTTGCCGTAATAACCTGCTACAATAGGGGCACTCTATTAACTCCAAGCGTTTTCTTTGATGGGACTTGCCAGAATCCTGAGATTGTGGGAGAAACCAGGTATTTTGGGATTTTGGGATTGCACTAGGATTCTGAAGAATCCGGTTAGATTTTGAAAGTTCAATCGAGTTCTTTTCGCTTGGGATTTTCAGGACCAAGATTCTCCTTAATCTGCTCAAAAGAACTGGGCCTAAAACTGGAGTGAAACCCAACATATTTATAACGTTATACAGCCTGAATCAGGATGAAGCATAAGAAGTTTGAGTGGTATAAACTATCGAATTGTTTTTTAGGTTTGTGAGCACATATTTATTTACTTTGGATCTGGTGCAACACACATACACTTTGCTAGTTGTTATTTTTAGTCGGTTTTATTCTCTCTCCTCTCTCATTGGCACTGGCAGTTCCTATGTGTCAAGATGTAGAGTCAGTTGATGTCACGCCTTTGTAAATGCACTTACAAATGTTAGTTCTTGCACCGCAGTGCGAGCAATTTATTGGTAACTCTATTACTCCCTCATTTTAGGTTTACAAGGCCCGCATTTATTTTGACCATCAATTGGACCAATAATATATGAGTTGTGTATCATTATACTATCAGAAACTTCTTTCACATGCGAATTCAATGATAAAAAAATTATGGCATATAATTAACATTTGTTAGTCAGTCAAATAAATGGTTATAGTTGGCCTCAAAATGCGTGTGGGCCTTGTAACCCGAAAGGAGGTGGTAGTATTTAGTAAGTTGCAATGATTATATTCTGTTGTTAGGACCCTTTGAATTCTTAGCATAACTGATGTGCTGTGTTGGTTGAACAGGTATACCATCCTCGAGGCAATGTGAGTAGCGTGGTGAGCACTGATCCTTACGTGAACAGCGGCTGCAGCGTGTGTAACTGCTCCAGTGATGAGGACCTGCTGCTCCTCTGCGAGCTGTGTGATGCGGCTTCACACACGTACTGCGTGGGGCTAGGGACCACTGTGCCAGAGGGAGACTGGTTCTGCAAGGACTGTGAAACATCCAAGGAGGAGCACTCGAGGTGTCAGATCGAGGATGGTGGGTCTAGTGATCAGGGTGAAATTGAAATCACCATTGAAGTTCCAACTGCTGAGCCAGTTACAGAACCTTCCGCTTCTGATATTGTGGAGGAGGGTTCCTCTCTGAGTTCAGTGCGCCGCACAAATACGAGGAGCAGTGGGACTACCATTGAAGTTCCAACTGCTGAGCCGGTTACAGAACCTTCCGTTTCGGATATTGTGGATGAGGGTTACTCTTTGAGTTCACTGCGCCGCACAAATATGAGGAGCAGTGGGACTACCATTGAAGTTCCAACTGTTCAGCCAGTTACAGAACCTTCCGTTTCGGATATTGTGGATGGGAGGTACTCTTTGAGTTCACTGCGCCGCACAAATACGAGGAGCAGTGGGCCTATCCCAGTTCCGTCTATTTATGATAATGTGGATGAAGATTACGGGACAATTCCAGTGCATGGGACAAATGCACAAAGCAGTGGGTCTTTCCCAGTTCCTTCTGTTTATGACATTGTGGATGAGGATTACGAAATAAATCCAGTGCGTAGGACTAATACGCGGAGCACTAGACCTGATAGAAATGCCAATGGTTTGCCATCACAGGGTACTTCTTCTGATGGATCTTCTTCTCATGAATCTCCTCAAGGGCGAGGCACTGGTCGTGCAGTGTTGCATGCCCATGCTCGCTTTGGAACTGAGAGAGCTAGAACATTTCGTAATTCTCGCAATCTTAGTAACCGTATAATGCTGCTGCGTGAGAACTGGCCTGCTCTCCGTGCAGGTTCTGCAGGATTTGCCACACATTTACACAACAATAGTGGTAGTTCTTCTGTTAAAGAGCATCAGCAGTCTGTGGCACCTCCGCCTAAGGAGACCCGTCATGTCAATAAGGCATGGAAAATGTTGGAAATTGCAAAGTCTGCTGGTGGAAGGAAGAAATGTGACGGGCCTTCCTCCCTAGACTGCACTCCTCGATTCTCTATGGGAAACAGGTCAACTTCATTCAGCCCGATTGATACAATCTTAGGACAGAAGAAGCAGAGACTTTCTCCTACCGTGACACAGAGAGACACTATGAACTTTGAACGTGGTGCAAAAAATGATAATATACTGCCCCGGAAGGATGTTGTAGGGCACTGCGACTTGCCTGGGAATCGCCATGTATTAGTTCGTGAAAGGATGGGTTCATTCCAGAGCAGAATGACAAATCAGGAAAGTCCAAATGGTAAAGTTGCCCCGTCAAGCCATAGTCAACATGTTGATCAGAGACCAGAATCTTCGTGTGGCGGTAAAGTTGCCTCATCAAGCCACAGACAACATGTTGATCAAACATTGGAATCTGTGCGTGGCCCGCTTGGATCAGGGAAACCTAAAACGGATGCGCTGCATCCATCTGCAAACAGTCTATCATCCGGTCGTCCCACGGTGATCTCTCCGCTACAAATCGTGTTGAGCGCTGGGAGCCAATCTGGTGCAAAGGTAAACCCTGAGGAACCTTCAGGCGTTCGTGCTGCAGCATCCAATGAAATTGGTACCGTGGCACCAACAGTTGAAGTTAGAAAAAGTTCTGGACCAGACCGTGGTGAGTCCAAGAGAAAACATCGTTCTGGAACGCGTGATGATCAAGGATCCAAAAAACTGAGGGTAAACCCTGAGGAACCTTCAGCCGTTTGTGCCACAACATCCAATGAAATTGGTACCGTGGCAGCAACAGTTGAAGTTAGAAAAAGTTCTGGGCCAGACCGTGATGGATCCAAGAGAAAACATCGTTCTGGAACACGTGATGATCAAGGATCCAAGAAACCCAGGAAGAGCGGTAAACTTGCAAAAAGTGAAATATCATGCTTGGCCATGCTTGAGTTGAAGCTACTCAAGACAGACAAAACCTACGGTATGTATTTTTCCTTTCAGCCCTTTCAGCAACAGAACCTTGTTTTATTTACATGTCTGATCTGTTAAAACTTGCTTGTGATCCAGGTTCCGACAGATTCAAGGAGGTTGCTCGAGCAGCAACACACACCGTGTTGGCTTCCTACGGACTGGAGCATACTCCATCAGTAGCCCTGGCGCTCCCCAAACCGGTTTGCAAGCACAGCTGCAGAACCGGAGCTTCCAAACCGTCAGCGATAGCCAACACCTGCAAGGAATGCTTGCATGGTTTCGTGAAGCAAGCCATCAGTTCGGTGTTGGCCAGCAAGCAGATGGATCAAACTGCTGCCTCTCGCTAGGGTTTAGACAGTGTCTCAAATTGTCTTTTGCAGTTGTGTGAGGAAAAATTCTTTTGTTTTAGCTAGTGCATAGACAGATGTTGTATGTACATTTCTGTGGCGTTTTTTGGGGTTTCCTAGCTGTGTAGTGGTTGCTAGGCCTAGTCCATGACAAGGAACATAGTACTTGAATGTGTTTCAACCAAGAATAATAACAAAAGAAACATAGTACTTGAAACAATGGTTGCTGGTTTATATGAGGCAATGGTTGGTGCGCCTGGAGCACGGAACTGGTCTCACATGCCCGGATTTGTGAACGCTGGCTGTTAATGGCTTGCTGGACAAAAAGTCTCCCAAGGAGGGAAACCCAGCTGGGGGTTGTACCGTAATTGTTCGTCGCAAATTTTGCGTATTTAAGTGTCACTAGCTGCTATTGGTTGCTTGACCTCCTAAAGTCTTTCCCTGAGGAGAGGCATTACTGAAACTTTCCAAGATTATGATTGTTAGGTCCAATGCTTTACCCAAATGATTTATACAAGCTGGAATGCAACTTGCATTGTTTCTATTTGCACGAATGAAGGGAATGTGAGGTAAGCAGCTCTAGGTTGGTTTGGCAGAACATATTTAATGGATTTTTAAAAAGCTAAGTTGGCATTTGTCTATTCGTTAATCACGAAAGAAAATTTTCAACTATTTCTCTACGAGAACACACAAAATCCATTTAGGCTTGACCCGGATCAGACGCATTTGAATTTCTGCCTCTTGGTTCCACAATTCAGTTCCCAATATGAGTGTAATTTTTGTGTTAAGCTAGAGGCCCTTTACCCGCGGTCTTTTTATAACCATCCAAGCAAAGTTTTGTTTTCCACCTTGTAAAAGCGCATCGACAAAGTTCAGAAAAGGACGGCCAGGACTGTAACAACAGGCACGCAAGACACAACCGACGGCATCATCATCAGTTAAAAACAGAACGTCAACACCAAGACTTCGAAAGGACATTGAGAGTAATTTTCCTCGCAGACGAGGTCGGAAGAAGGATCTAAGCAGAGGCCGAAACGGCGCTGGCGGTCGCCACCACTGACCACCGGACAAGGCAGGCGTTACGCTCAAAGCAGAGAGATGAGATGAGATGAGACGAGACGAGGCGCGCTGCCGTCCGGAAGGTGGCAGTTGGAAGAATCGGACGACACTGGGCGAGGATTTCTCTCGCTAATCAGATCCGTCCATGCTAAATTCCTTTGACCGGTAGCCGCAGCGACCAGCGGATCCGAGCATTTTTGCCTTGCCATTGGTCTTCATTTCTCCCTCCCTAGCTGCCTGACCGGATCGACGAATGTGATACAGTGACAGTCTTGTGATGATGTTTCCTTTTTCAAACTATCTACGGGAGTGACGAATGTGATGCAGTGACAGCCTTGTGATTTCCCTTTTGTCCAAATTACCTACCGGAGTGACAAATGTGATACAGTGACAGTCCTGTGATTTCCGTCGTTATTTCCAAATTATGTCCCTCTCCAGACGTCTCTAACATTGACTTGTCACACATACACAAGTTACTATTATTTTTTAATTGGCAACACATTTAAAGAAAATTGTGATAAAGGCATTTCCATAGTATGACAGGCTTAAATTTGGCTGAGTCCTGGCTTTTCTTCTTCTTTTCTTTTGGCGGGAACGTTGAGCCCCATTAAGGAATATTTTGTGAAATTGAAGCCATACATATCATACATTTTTCTTAGAAAAGGAGGTTGGAGCCACATATATCACACATTTTAAGATTGACAAGCCATGCAAAATGTCCAAAATACAAATATGTTTGCCTTCAAGATAAAATATACAAATATGTTATCGGTTAAGCAAGCATATTTAACGCATATGCATTGCTTTAGAGAAGCTTATTTGCTTTTTTTGTAAAAGCCTCATTGGAGTTACGGATGATAGTTTTGTTCTTCATCCATCGAGTAACCATTAAATCAATATTATGTGGGATATACTTCTCATTGTTATATTGTTAGGTTATTCCGACATAATATTGATTCTAGATTCTCAGTGTGCGCAGGAAGTGCCACAAGTGTATTGAGGAATTGTTGCCTCTAGATTCTAACCCTATTATTTTGAAATAAAACTTCCCTTTTCCTTGAAAAAGAGAAGTGCCACAGGTGTATGCCGACGGAGCTGTTACGTCAGTTATTTTTCCCTAACCGAAGTAAAAAAAAAAACCTGGTTAACGTTTAAGCGCATTCAGTGTACACACCGGAGCCTACAAAGATACGCATCTAAGCGTCTGCACAAGTCGCCGACAGGCGGGCCCCACCGAAAGTTCCTGTATTATATTCACGCCGAGACGGTGTCTCCTACGGGATCCATTCGCACATGACCGGCGGCTCCCATCAAACCACCAACTGCTCTGCCTCCATCTTCATCAGAAACAAAAAGAAGAGAAAAATATATTCAGGAAAAGATCAAAGAGGAAGCGAGCGAGAGAGAGATAGAGACGGATATTACTAATAAATTACTATAATTAATTTCGTCCCCAAACAAAAAAATGCACAGTACGCAGACATTAATTACTCTCAGTCTTGTCCTGTGATGAAGCGCTTGGACTGCGTCCACCTCCAAAACACGCAGCCGCCTTTTCCACGCGCCCACCGGCTCTGAATTCCTCCTCTCTCCTCCGCCTCCCCTCTCCCTCTCCCGAACCCGCGCGGCGAAAGCAACAGCCGGAGCACGGGCAGGAAGGAAGGAGGAGACCTCTCTCTCTCTCTCTCTCGCGTCGTCGTCTCCGCCGATCCTCCCCGTGCCTCGAAGCGCGCGGGGGCAGGCCGGAAGCTTCGCGCGCAAGGCGCTGAGGTATGATGCACGCCTCCCGCCCGGCTTTTTGGACAGATCGCTTTTATTTCGGGCGGCCCGATCACCGAATTCCGACGCGGGGTTGCCTTCATGGCGCGCCGCGCCGCGGAATTCTGGCGCGGGAGTGCTTGTTCTGACGCGTCTTGACGCGTCCGTACGCCGCGCCGCGAGGATTTCGGGTTCGAGTCTTCGAGATTGCTTGTTGACGCGTGCTGCTGTGCTGCTGCTCCGTGGCAGGAGGAGGAGCGGGAGGAGCCTGGAGAGTGCGCGCCGACGCGGTCGCCGCTCTGCGCCTGCGCCGGGTTCGTCTCGCACCGGCATGGTCTTGGACCCCGCGCGAAGGCACGGGAATGGCGGATAGGGCGAAGGTCGTGGCCATCGTGGTCGCCGCCGGCGTGGGCGCGGCGGTGCTCGCGGCGGCGTGCGTGTTCCTGGCCATCTGGATGTACCGGCGGCGGGCCAGCGTCGTGGCGCGGACGCGGACGCGGTCGCTCGAGTCCTCCACGGCCACGCTGCGGGCCAACGGCTCCACCGCGAGCCTCGACTCCAGCGTCTCCATCTCCGTTGTCTCCGAGGGCGTCGCCGACTGGGGCCACAACCCGCTGCCGCCGGGGAAGCGCGTCGCCTTCTGGGGCTGGCGGGGCGCCACCAACGGCAGGGACCAGCCCCTGTCCGTCTCCGGGATCCCCAAGTACCACTACAAGTATGTATGGCAACTACTCCTCCATTGCAATCCTCGTGCCGTTTTCGTTTCATTGCTGTGATTCCAGTTACAGAAGCTATCAGCCCATATGAAACTCATACCATGATGCATACCGTGAATGCTGGTGTTGGTGTGAGTAGCCAAAAAATAAAAAACAGAGTAACATTTTCTGATTGCTCCATGTGAGTGACTGCTGTTGGTTGGTTGCTCAGGGATCTGCAGAAGGCTACCAACAACTTCACCACGATTCTGGGGCAAGGGTCGTTTGGTCCTGTGTACAAGGCTGTAATGGCTACCGGTGAAGTCGTGGCTGTAAAGGTTCTCGCGAGCGATTCTACGCAAGGGGAAAGAGAGTTCCAGACAGAGGTAAGGTGACTTTTCTGGTCAGTCCCGGCGATCACTTGATTTGGAGATCCATAGATCATGTATCATAGCCAGCTGGGTTTTGCTCCAACTGTCTGCAACCCAAAACTGAGGCAAGCTAACAAAAATTTGGCTTCCAGTTGATTTGGCACCAAGAATTGGCATATCTTAATTTTGGTTGTGCAAAGTTATTGGCCGTCTCTTTTTGGTAGTAGATAGTCAGCATGTAATTATGTTCTTGAGTGATGACACATGGTGCGGGTAAAGGCAGTGCAACTTGCAATATCTTTAGTCCATGTTGAGTAGTAGTTGGTAGTGAAGCATTTGACTCTGATAAACTGAGCTATAATCATGATCACGCCTTCATTTGCAGGTAATTTTGCTTAGCCGGCTGCATCATAGAAATCTTGTCAATTTGGTTGGATATTGCGTGGAAAAAGGCCAACACATTCTGATGTACGAGTACATGAGCAACGGGAATTTGGCGACCCTTTTGTATGGTAAGGGAGACAATTCCTCTACTTTTCGGTGATGAAACATGAAAAGGAACAAAACCATCTGTGTAGTAATTCTGCACTTGGCATGTAGCATGGCATGCATTGGGAAGGGGAATAAACTAAAATGTTGCAGTGAATCAAGAAATCTCTCTCTCTCTCTCTAATTATTTTCATACCACGTCCTGTTAGGTGATAATAAACGGAGTTTGAGCTGGCAAGAGAGGCTACAAATAGCTCACGATGTCTCTCATGGGATTGAGTACCTGCATGAAGGGGTACAGTTGATGGCTATTAAACACGTACCTCCATTGTTAATGACCTGATCTTGCAATTGATCAAAGCTACGACTATGTGTGCAGGCTGTCCCGCCTGTTATTCACCGAGACCTAAAGTCTGCTAATATACTCTTGGACGAATCAATGAGGGCCAAGGTTAGGCAATTTATGATGGAGTATTTATGCTGATCATTGCAAATGCCTTTTGTTCTTTATGTGTACTTTTAGGTGTTATTATGCTGCCACCTTAGCTAAACCAGTACTACTGTGTCATGATGAGTCTGCAGTTCAGTGATCAACTGAACCTGCTAATGCTGATGGTTTAGCTAACCAGTATTGTCTCTATCACGAGTTCATTAGTAATAAACTAACCTGCTCCTGTTGGATGCAAGTTGTTTAGCTGAACCAATACTGTCTCACCACGATGTGTCTGCAGTTCAGTGATCAACTGAACCTGCTAAAGATATTTCTGATGGAAGACGCATGCAACTAAAATAATGGTATCAGTTCCATGGCAGAAAATTGTTTGCTTGAAAATAACTATGCTAATGTGCTCTGTTTGTTTTACTTGGTGCATGCAGGTTGCAGACTTTGGTCTATCAAAGGAGGAAGTATTTGATGGAAGTAAGTCAGGTCTCAAGGGCACCTATGGGTATATGGACCCTGATTACATGTCCACCAACAAGTTCACAAAGAAGAGCGATGTTTACAGTTTCGGCATAATACTTTTTGAACTCATAACAGCCATAAATCCACAACAAGGCTTAATGGAGTACATTGACCTAGTAAGTGATTTCAGGCATTCTTACAGTATTTTCTGACAAGATTTCAGTCAGTGAGCATTACGCACCTCTCCTTTTTAGGCAGCGATTGGAGGGGAAGGAAAGGTGGACTGGGATGAGATACTCGACAAGAACCTCCTTGGTGGGAGCATTCCGGAAGAGGCAAGGGTCCTTGCCGATGTCGCCTACCGGTGCATCAACAGGAGCCCAAGGAAGCGGCCATGGATATCAGAGGTCACCCAGGCCATTTCAAGGCTAAGGCAGCGGCAGATGACTTTGCCGAGGAGCGAGACCAGGACCGTGCTAAGGAGGATAGAGTACCAGCACGTGGAGCTCAGCGATCTCGCCGGCATGAAAGAACTCACGCCGGTAGGAGCCTGAAGTCCCTCCTTGCTATTTGATGAAATCATCAGTTAGTTTTGGCCTTTGAAGGTGTCTAACTTGGGTTGGAATAGATGTAAATAATCCAGAAGGTAGAGTTTGGCAGGATGACCGTCTCTCAATTGATAGACTGGCAAATTGGTAATATGAACACTCTAGTAACAAATGCTAGAAAGTGTAAATCGATGAAGGGGACATTAAACTGCATGCTGACCTTATGTTCATAATGTTGCTGCATGAACTAGACAATAAATATCACAGCAGCATAACCTAGCAGAGACAGAAGAGTTTAACTGCATCAATAATAGAGTGCAAGGTACACACCACTGAAACATCTGTGACAACAGGTACAGTATATATAAATGACATGAGAACAATGACAACTGACAGCACAATAAAAACCTTTCAAGTTGAAATATAACATTACTCTGAAATCTGGACAATGTTTAATTACCACACCAGAAACTTTTTCTTGCATGTCTATTTTATTTGAACGGCACCTTTGAATGCATATCATGCATGGAGGAATTGGGTGGCCAAGAACTGGGCAGACATCACATCCCAACCTCCTCCAGGCAACTAGCTAGAAAAGAAAAAAGAAAAAAAAAAGAAGGAAAACTATGTACAGGAAAGGCCATCATCTGAACATGGACCTCTGAAGCAGGCATATTCAACGCTCGAACCCTATTGTAAAGGATGGCTTTATTCGACGACCGACCGCATACCTTGACACCTACAGGAAGCCACAGCAAACAGCAGCAGCCAAACTGACTTCTCTACTCCTGCACTAACTCAAAACTGACAAGAAGTACCCATCCTCAGCCTCCCCCTCTGCCCGGTGGCGCCAAGCTTGTGCGCGCGGAATGCGCCAGGGAGCAGCTCCTGGAACTTCTCAAGGAACAGGCCCCATGTATCCACACCCATGTCGGCCAGCTTCACAAAGCTTGCGCTTGTTGGGAGCTGCTCATTCGCGGTCCTCCAGTTGCCAACTTGGCTGTTTTCAGAGGTTTTCACAGAATCCGCACCCTTCGGAATAGCAGGCACCTGACGCTGGCTTTTGTCCATGAGACTGACACTGCTCAGTGAGGTTGATAGCTTGGAAATATTAGGAAGCCACTTATTGACAGGCTTGGGGCAAGCTAACTTTTCTGCATTGCTTTCTTCCTCCTCCTGAATGTCATCTTCCTCTTCTTCAATGGCCTCTTCCAATTTAGACAGCGGGTTTCTGGAGCTTCCCCCCTTAAATTCAAAATGGTAGGCTGGTGGTGTTTTTGGCATTTCATGATCTTCACAGTCAAGTTCAAATTGGGTCACATCTTCATCTGCAGAATCATGTTCTGTGGAACATTCTTCTCGTTCAGTTGCTAGCCTCCTTGCCTCCATGCAGACAACCTCTAGCTGACTTGGCTGATCATCCATCCCGTTAAATTCCCTGCTCATCATCTCACCAATCTCCGCAAGGCAAAGACCAAATAATGTGCCTTCTTTCAGAAATATGGTTGAGAGGACTAGCACTCGGAGGCATGCTTCCCGGATCATAGGCAGCTCCATGCGAAGCATCTCAGCATCTTTCACTGGATCAAGTTTCCCTATGTACTCAAGCTCATCCTCAGAGAATGGGATTGACGCCTGCGGCCAGTGAATCCATTCAAAATAAGGATCCTCTAAACACTCTGGCAGGCAGAGACCATGGTCAATAGGAATCAGCTCAGTCTGATTGCCGAATTGATCGGCTCCTGTCACCTTTCTTACCAGAAGATTTCCAGCATGTCTATCAGTGTTGAAGATTCGGATGTCAAGAATACCAATCCTGTGAATAGCAGCTACAGGGAAGCTTGAAGTGCCAAGGTCACTAGCATCAAAATCATGAGGAGCGAACTGCTGAAATGAGGCAATCTTGCTGACAGTTCGCGGATCACCCACAGAAGCCTTCTTGTTGGTAGAGCCGACGCCTTCATTCACATTAAATACAGGATGTGAAATCTTAACAAGAACTGTCGGGGGGACATTAGCAAAGTTATCATAGTCCAGAAGGTATGCAGCAACCTCTCTAAAACCGGTCTCACCAACTCGAACTGATCTTTTGAGGCCTGGCTGCCCAAGGGCTCTCCCAGTAAAACCTTTTGGATTGTTGGGTGCAAACGGCTCCTCATCATTTGGCTTCACAATGGCAGCATTCTCACCTTTACTGTTCTTGAAATAGTAGGCACCACCAAGCCCACTATTGACAAGTTTTGGATCCACACCGTTTCTTATGGCCCTAGCAACATCCTTAACAAGCTGCTTTGCCTGAATGCAGCGGGTTGGACACACTAAAACTTCAATTGGACCACCCCTATCCCTTTGCTGCTGGAGATCCTTGCTTGTAGGAGACAGGCATGGGCTGGAGGAACTCCGATGCATGAAGGTCTTGGTCAGGAGCAGTGGTGAATCATTTCGGATGCTGCTGAGATCATTCTTGAGGACATGATCACCGAGCGTCAGAGAACTCTCCTCAGTAGGAACATTGAGGGCCACCTGCAGCTTTCTTTTGACTGTGTGTACACTGTCACCACGATCCAGTTGAACAGGCAGTACAAAACCAGTGTCAGTCTGGACAAAAACACGTTTCCATCCAACAGCCCTCCCCTCGCTTCTAGTTTTGCTAGGATAATCACCGATCAGAGAGCTGCTCAAGGCTGAAACTGCCATCTGGGTCTGGACAGGGTTCTTCAAGTTGCGAGACATGGCAGACAACAAAGGAATTGCTCTCTTGCGCCTTTCAAATTCTGCAGATGACGCGGTGCTAGAGTGCGAGAAAGGTGTCACGGTAGCAATCATCAGGCAACGGACGCCATCTTCCACGTTAGATAGAAAGCAACAGAAAGCTTGAGTGGGAAGCTGTTACGAAACCCGATGAGCCCAACCTTTGGATAATAAGATCCTGCAAAAACAGAAAGAGCAATCAGAGGTTATTATCTTTTTCTCAAGTTGGAAACAACTGCAACAAGTATCAAATTCAAAACGAGAAATATTAGTTCTTCATTCAACTTCCAAACTACCGATTCTTGCTCTGTAATGTATATAAAATGGAAGATAGGTAATTCTCATGGTAAACTCAACTACCCAGTTAATGAATATAAACCAAAACACATCGCATGATTTGAGTTAGCATTTCCATATTTTACAGACAGTTGGTATACATAAGGAGTGGGCTACCACTTCCCATCTTTGACTACTAGCTTTTTTTTAAGCCTCGTACAGAAGATATGATATGTTCGTTGAACATAGATGCATTTTTATTTCAGTTTCATTCAGAGATTCGTGCTGTCCCCCGTTCACTCCCCCATCAATAGCATTTGTCCTTTTCTTACCCAAAATCTCTGTAGACTGATCACTGATGAGACAGGGAAATCTCTTAAACTTTCCATGTGGCAAACAGACCCAAAGCCCCACGATTCAGTCCGGAATCCGGGCCAGCAGCTTAATCACCTCTTGATTCGACAATCGTGCGATTTGCTTCCCCATGTATCTAACGGCTATTACATTTCATCTCGACGGAGTCAGTAAAAATTCAGATGCAGTTGTCAAAGCCTCAAAGGCCTTTTTTTTAATGACAGAAATCTTGGAGCTTTCAAGCTGAATCCGCACTAGGGAAGCTGCGCGAGTACAAGCTTCGCTCAGGCACGGTAGATCAGATGCTGCGGGAGCGAGCTACACAATCGTCAGGCAATCTAGCGGTTGATGACATGAGCTACGCGTAAGGAAAGGCATTAATGCGCCCGGCCCAGCTGAAAGCCTGGAGAATCCTAAAAAAGGAATAATTATTGCTCCAGAAGCTACCAGAACGAAGCCACGCTCCATTCCTTGGCGACGAAGCACCGTTTTTTTTTTCCTACCAAAAACGCCGGCCCTTCTGCTCTCTCCACTGAGAAAGAGGGACATCGGAGCAGCGAAGGCCATGGATTCTACCGGCGGAACGAGCACCAACACGAAGGGGGGAATGAGGCTTTGTCCGTACCTGAACCAATGCGGACACCCAGAAATGGCGGCCCGCCGCCGGCGGGGCCGCAGATCTGGCAGGTGCGGCGCAGCCGCCTCTTTCGTCCGGCGTCCGGCGAGGGACCGGCACCTCCCACTCCCCGGCACGGCACTCCTCCGCCTCCGCCTCCCGGGTCTCGAGTTCTTGCCCCCCTTCTTCCCTCGCTCTCTCGTGCCTGAGTGAGCGAGCGAGAGTGCGCGAGAGCTTGCGAGGGGCTGTGGGGGGTTGCGAGAGGGAGAGGGACAGGGGAGATGTGTAATGGAGGGGGTTAATTTAAAGCCCTGAGCAAACCATGGTTAGGTTAGGTGATGGCGAGAGAGGTGCGAGGGGCGCGTGAGCTGCGATTGGCCGGGGCAACGTGTGTGCGTGCGAGGGTCTTCTTGCTCCGGCCACCCTCGACTTTGATCTAATTGGATGGCACGGCCTTGTGCGGTTTTTTGCGGGCCTATGCGCAAATTCTCGGCGAACCATGCAGGGGAGCCGCATGTAATTCGTCGACAAGAAAGAGATTATAATGTCGAAGATGACACGAGTGGTACATTGTAAAAAAATGGTATGATCCAATAAGAAGTCGAAGATGGTACGTTCTAGATGGGCAAGAATGACCTAAAGATCATCAACTGGAGCGACAACCAGAACATTACCATGACCACAACATGAGTGCGGCCGTCGGTCGTTGGTGAAACTTACATGCACGAGCATAGCACATGCGTTGGAGGAACGTGACTGTGGAAACGCTGCACACCCAAACAATCTTGCACTACTGAATCAGACACCGAACCGTCGACCGGAAATAGGAGAG
>NC_041393.1:149955348-150033758 GCF_002162155.2 Triticum dicoccoides
CAGAAATATGGAGGTGGATACCGACGACCGGAGGGGGACAACATAGGTCCAAGATGACAAACTATAACCAGTCCCGACCATCCCAAGGAGAAAGAGGCGATAAGGAAAACATCCATATCTGATCAAGGATGGTCGAGGAGGGGGGGGGTCCATGGGAGGGATCAGTTCAACCTTAGAAATATGGAGGTGGATACCGATGACCGGAGGGGGACAATATATATAGGTCCAGGATGACAAAAAATAACCAGTCTCGACCACCCCAAGGAAAACGAGGCGATAAGGAAAACATCCAGATCTACTCGAGGATGGTCGAGGGAGGAGGGAGGCGGAATACCAGATTCATGTTGTGTTGAGAGGCCATAGACCACCAACACTCCAGCCAAAGGATTTCAGAGGCACAGACAGCCGGAAAAGTGGCACCTCTGATGCCGGAAGCACCCTGACACACTGTTGGAAGCCATGCCCGCCATTGTCACCACCAGCAGAGGCCGCAACACATTCACCATGGTGTCGATGGCCAACTAGACCTAACGCACCCAATAACCAAAAATCGAAGCCATGCGATGATGCCTCGTCACCGCCGTCCTTGGTGGCTACGAGAGCTTTCCCGGCGGCGACCTCAGACGGCGCCGAGGAGGAGAGTCGGTAGTGAAAGGAGGGCTAGTGGCGACTAAAGTTAGGGGCATTGCTCGAGTCGCCCGCAGGGAGCGACCCAACTACTTATGCGCGATTGCAATGTTTTTTTTCTTCTTTTTTCGGCAGTCGTATTGTAATTCCCCTTTTTTTTCTTCGATAAAGCTCATTTTGCGGTTAATACCTAATCGGTAAACACACTCGAAAGAGGACAAAGAAGGCAATGTCATTGCCAAAGGTGAGTCCTTGGATTACCGCTAAACCTTATGTAAGGTTTTATCTATGAATAACATCAATAAGTTTAGCTTGTGTGTTTGTCAAAAGTGTTCTTCTTCTCCCTAGTTCAAATGCACCCGCCATGAACATTAAAAAAACAGTAAATAAAACAAAAGAATTCTGAATATTTTTTGCAACAAACATTGTTGAATGTTCTATACACGTGATTTTTTTAATACAAATCATTCCTAATGCTTTAGACGAAGAAAAATAAATCAATGCTCCAAACTATTCTAAAAAATAGTCTTTTTGGAGCATCAAGTTTTTTTTGCCCAGAGCACTAGGAATGTTTTTCATTATGAAATTTGCTCATATGTAGATAATTCAACAATGTTTAGTTCTGATTTTTCTTAAAACTATTTATAATAACGCATTTGAGTTCGGGAGCAGAAACTCCATGCCACTGTTTTGTGTAGTTTGCATATTTATTCCCCGTGGTAAAAATTAAGCATGTGCACTAATAATAGTTCTATCCACTTATATAGGCATGTAATGCTTATGCCATTTTTTGAGTAAATGCAATAGTCATGGCTTTGGAACTCAAATGTGGCATGTGTGGAACAATTTAAATAAGAAAACACTGTTTACATACGACTGAATTTCATTTTCCCTATATAGAAGTTAATATACTACTATTTCATATAGGAGGGAGAAAAAAATCGCTCTGGCTCCACCCAACATTTTCTCATTTCTCACCCTGTCATGGAATTATATTCTTATGCCCCCTCCCCTACCCCCAACCCAAAAAACCTGCATTGTCATGTACATATTTGCATTAACGAGCCGAAGCCGTTGTAAAATGGCTTCCAGCTCTTTCTTCTTTGTACTCTTATTCTTTTTCCCCAGACGATAAGTTACGCCTACCGATTTTCGTCCGTAGTTTTGCATCACCAATCTTATCTCGATCTTCTCCGGGGATAGGCGTCAGTTTTGTTCTTGACATGTATAGTGCGTGGAAAGGCAGCTCGAGCATATCACCGCCCACCAGCCATGGGCGGAGCCAAGAAGCACCGAGCAGACTTTGGGCTTGTCCGCCACTCAAACCGAACGTGTTTTGTACCTCTACCGTAGAAACAGACACGAACCGTTTGGATTTACGGGGGAAGCGTCCCGGCCACAACAAAATTTCTTGTCACGATCCCGCCGCTAGCTGTAGAAACGCAGGCCCGGCTCGAACCGCTTTCGTTGCGTTGCCCCTTACGTGCCGTGCGCGCGGGCCTGCCTGCATGCATGCGGCCATGCACCCCACGCAGCCGCGCGCGCGCCCGCGCTGGGCGGGAGTTCGTGAGGGGCTTGGCCCCCGGTTCAAGTTAGCTGGCTAAACCAACGGCGGTGGCGGTCGCTCGGCTCGAACCGCTTTTGTTGCGTTGCGTCTTGCGTGCCGTGCGTGCGTGCGTGCGTGCATGCATCCCATGCACCGGCCTTGGCCCCCGGTTCAAGTAAATTAAACCGGCCGTGGCACGCAGGAACCGGTCGTGCTGGCTGGCCGGGGCACCGTTGGCGTCGCGAAGGATGGATGGATGCCGTCTAGCCCATGCCGGTTCATCCGCGGGGGATAAGAGATAAGCGTCATGTCCATGGTTTTCTCTTCATCTTCTTCTTTCCGTGTACGGCAGCGATTGTAAACGTGCGACGCTTTTAGCTGGCTCGCACGGCATGCATGGATCCTACGGTGGCAACAATTTTAGTTTTAGCTTTTGTTTGTAACGTTCCTATCTTTTTAAAGGGAAAATGAACTTTGCACAAAGTTCATTTTTCATCTTAGATCTTTCGTACCGCACAAACCGACGTAGCCCGAATGCTTCGTTAACACGGTTTTCCTGATCTCATGCTGAGGTGAACATCATCCCGGCTGAAAACCAGTGGCGGAGCTTGCAGCAAATTACTTGTGCGGGTTGGGCAGGCCAAACTGCAAGAAAGTGGGATTTCCTCAGCCCATGGGCCGGCTGTAATAAGAGCAGGTGCTGTAAAGTTGGGCGGGCCATGGCCCATATAGTACTAAAAGATTTTAACTTCATGATGATACATGTTTGTCATAGTAGGTCACGTATTCTATCATGTATGTACATCCATGAAGATTTTATGATAGAATCAAGATAGTCATACATGTGTTGTCGTAGAAGTGTTCCATGACAACATTCAAATTATCATCACGGAAGTGTCCACTTCCGTGATGATAAATGACGCGTCATGAAAGTGTTTTCGTCAAGAGTGACCGACATGTGACATCCATCGTAACGGGTCGCCGTTAAGCTATCAGGTCCGGTTTTGGATTTGATAACCCATTAACAGTCACGACTAACAAGGATTTTTCACGTGTAAATTTTTCATTAGCCAGAGGAAAGCCCACTAACGGCCTGCTTAAACATGGCCCATTTATGGCTCGCCGCTAGATTTGGCTCGTTAATTGTTCGCTCAGTCTTTGGCCCCATTACGGCCCAGTGAGTTTTTAGCCTGTTAGAAGCCCGATGTAGACATGGGCCAATTATGGCCCAGTGAGTTTTTGACATGTTAATGGCCTGTGCTGCCCATGGGCCATATATGGTGTGATGCGACATTCGGCCCATTAACGGCCTGTGATCACGGTGGCAACAACTCAGCTCAACCTAACTTTAGGCATGTTAAAGCGTGTCGTATAATTCAGCCCGTTAATGCCTCTACTAAGCTTTCAGCCTCTTAAAGGCCCATGATATCAGTGGGCCAACCAAAACCCGAGATATGTTTCGGCCTGATAACGACCCGTTATATAAATGGGCCAATAATGACCCGACATATATTCCAGCCTGCTAAAGGCCCATGGACGACCCTTGAAAATTGAGGCCTAACATGCATTTCAGCCTGCTAACGGCCCATGGTGTCTTTCGAGCCATAACAGGCGAGCAGAATATTCAGCCTTTTAATGGCCCGAAGCTACATGGGCCTCTACTAATCGTTGGGCCCAATGAAGGCCCATGTGAGTTATGTGCCTGGCGCACCGTGTCCATGAAGGGCCCATATGGCAGGTCCACACCAAGTAAGGTGCGGGCCGACCCAATTATGGGCTGCTGAAAGGCCCGTCAGAGGCAAATTTTTCGGCCCAGTCGTCTCCATGACATTTTCGCCGTTTTTTTCCAGATAGCGAATGATGGCATATACGGTAACTAGGAATTAAAAACAAACCTGCACTATACAATAAATAAATTACGACATAGTAACTTAGGATAAACCTACACTATACAATAAAGGAATTAGGGTATATTACATCCACTGGGCATCAAACTTTGCCAGCAGTGATCATAAACCACAACCAAGAAGCAGATTGCAAAAACTGGGTACCAAAGGTCCTGCCATTGCAGTGCAACAAAAAAAATACTGAACCAAGACCAGTTCCAAGATAGTTGAAGAAATGTTAGCCTTGCGCTGGAGCTGCTACGCAAGCAACTGAGCAAGGGAGCGAGACCGACCTAGCATGTCGGTCATATCTTCCAGCTATAGTTATTTAGCAATGAGGTTCGAATTGGAGTTCTCCGCGATCTTCCATAGAGATTGGACTTCAAGTCGAAGTTGAGTTGCAGAATGCCTTTTTGCTTGAAGTTGAGACTGAAGAAGTCAAACTGTTCATGCACTGAATTCTGTGAGCTTGTGTGATTGCTAGTCTCTAGTAACTTGAACACTACATCAAGGCATGACTTTGGGGTTTTCTCACTATCTTCATGATGTTTTTCCTGCAATATATGTTGGGTATGTCCCACAACCTTCAGCAGACTTGTGCATGCCATCAGGCATATCACCCTGAAACAAGCAAACAAATAACAATTTTTGCACGTATATAAACAAAGGTGGTAATTGCGCTATTAATTCCATCCAATTTCATATTAGAAAATAAAGAGACAATTCAAAATGTCAATAGCATAATTTGGTATTGTTCATAATGCGAAGAGCTTCACCACACTACTAGATTACATATCAACAAAACAAGCATAGATGCAGGGCAAAAGACAATCATTGTATTTCTTTTGGTTAATATGCATGGCATGTTGTTCATATCATCAGCCAGATTAGTAAGATAAAAACAGGAAATGACAAGGTACAAATGTGGGCTGCTTCACCACACACTGGATTACAGATCAACAAAACAAGCATACATGCAGGGCTAAATAAAATCATTGGATATGTATTGAATAATGTGCATGATATGAATAAGGAATGCGGTTTTACGAATAAAACTTGGAACTTAATTATAGTTGTTGCGAACATGCATTTTGATAGAAACAACAAACTAAACAATAGTTGCGATAGGGAGTATGAGAAAATTAAACAACGGTTGAGGATAAAGGCTTTAGAAGGACTGACTTACATTAACAGTTAATAATGGATCTACAATGCCCTTCTCCATGTCAAGGGAAGGACAACTCAAGAATTTCATTAAAAAAATCTTCTTCATAAGCATTGCATGTACTCTATATTTTATAGAGAGTAATTATAGATATACTAATACTGGAAGGGATAGAGAATAATGAAGATAAGACGCAGATTGATGCTACATAATCAACTACATATCTATGTAAGTACAAGCGTTACAGGATAAAATTACTCACAAGAGCAATGAGCTATACTTCTGCATTGGCATTGTCTGTGCACTACTGCAGGATGCTGCTAACATGACACGTACTACAATCAGAGACCCTTCAACGAAACTATGTGCAATGCATTAATCGCAAACGGTGGTGTGAGAAAACCATCAAAAATGATACAAACTGTTTGCGATGCCGGAGACATCAAACATGATTTAGATTATAGTTGCGTGTGCGATATGCGGCATACAACTCACTCGACTGAACTGTTTGCGATGAGCATGGCAACAGAAATGGACAACCAGGTGAAGGTGTGTGTGATATATGGCATACAATTCACTCATATGAATTGTTTGGGATTAGGCAACACAATAGAAATGGCTAGCCAGATCAAAGGTGTGTGCAATATATGGTATATAGTTCACTCGGATGAACTATTTGCATTGAGCGAAAACAACAGAAACGGACAACCAGATCAAGATGTGTGTGATAGACGGCATACAGTTCACATGGATGAACTGTTTGCGATTAGCCACAACAAATAGAAACGATCAGACAGATTAAGGTGTGTGCGTAGACGGGCACACATTCTAATTAAAAGAAGCGTGGGCGATGGTACTCATGAGCACGCACGGTTGATGAAACAAGTCGTGTGCTCACATTGCCGATTGCGGTGCATCCTATTGTGCAAATGCCACGTACGCATCCGAGAACGCGTGCCCACGTTACGCCATCCGGGAATCGTGCTGCACTTCGAAACTAGAACCGTCAATAAATTTTGAGCTTGCTTCCCTTCACATTCCAAATTACCATGTTATATTTACTTGCAAACCTGTTCACACCAATCAAAACCTAAATGGTTTCCCACTTAGCAGCGTATTACTTAGGTTATAAATACTACCTACTTCAAGATGACTGCACATTCCTCTCCCTCCTCAATTCCTCATCAACAAACAAACAAGTCTCTCTTCATCGTTCCTTGCGTCTGCCATGGCCCGCATGAGTTCTGGTCGAGAAATTACAACGGAGAAGCGAGCATGGAAGTGGAAGCACTAGACATGTCCCGCATCGCCAGGAAAGCAACCAAGATGTCCCGCTGCGCCGCGGAAGTAGCACGTAGGTCCCGTCGCGCCGCCGAAGCAGCACAAAGGTCTCACCGCATTGTCGAAGCAGCAGAATAGTACGACCGCGCCACAGAAGCATCACAGATGTCCCGCCGTGCCGCAGATGCAGCAGAGAGGTCCCCCTGCGCTGTGGTGGTTTGTGAAGATCTCGCACGGGCAGGCAAAGATTCTCACAGGCGCATGCACGCTATGGTCAGTAACCTGATGGATCAGATCTCCGACTGGGTGAAGCTGCAGGAGGAGATGAATGCCTCGTTTGATAATGCTACGACGTCATCCGGGGACTAAGGGCTGACAAGGCGAAGCTCCGCACCGAGTATGACCCGCTAAGGGCGAAGATCCCCGGAAGGGTGAAGCACAAGAGGAGACCACTACCTTGTTGAAGAAGACGGGCGTTGATACGTCTCCAACGTATCTATAATTTTTGATTGTTCAATGCTATTATATATCTGTTTTGGATGTTTAATAAGCATTTATATGCTATATTATATTATTTTTGGGACTAACCTATTAACCGAGAGCCCAGTGCCAATTTCTGTTTTTTTGCCTATTTTAGAGTTTCGTAGAAAAGGAATACGAAACGGAGTCCAAACGGAATAAAACTTTCGCGATGATCTTTCTTGGACCAGAAGCAAACTAGAAGACTTGGAGATGAAGTCGGAGACGCAATGAGGCATCCACGAGGGTGGAGGGCGCGCCCCCTACCTCGTCGGCCCCTCGTTGGTCACCTGACCTAGTTTCTTTGCCTATATATACTCTTATACCCTCAAAACATCCAAGAGAGCCACGAAACCACTTTTCCACCGCCACAACCTTCTGTACCCGTGGGATCCCATCTAGGGACCTTTTCCAGCGTCCTGCCAGAGGGGGATTCAATCATGGAGGGCTTCTACATCAACACCATTACCTCTCCGATGAAGCTTGAGTAGTTTACCACAGACCTACGAGTCCATAGCTAGTAGCCAGATGTCTTCTTCTCTCTCTTTGATTCTCAATACCATGTTCTCCTCGATGTTCTTAGAGATCTATTCGATTTAATATTCTTTTGTGGTGCGTTTGCCGAGATCCGATGAATTGTGGATTTATGACCAGATTATCTATGAATATTATTTGGTTCTTCTCTGAATTCTTATATGCATGATTTGATATCTTTGCAAGTCTCTTCAAATTATCGATTTAGTTTGGCCTACTAGATTGATCTTTCTTGCAATGGGAGAAGTGCTTAGCTTTGGGTTCAATCTTGCGGTGTCCTTTCCTAGTGACAGTAGGGGCAGCAAGGCACGTATTGTATTGTTTCCATCAAGGATAAAAAGATGGGGTTTTAATCATATTGCTTGAGTTAATTCCTCTACATCATGTCATCTTACTTAATGTGTTACTCTGTTCTTTATGAACTTAATACTCTAGATGCAGGCAGGAGTCGGTCGATGTGTGGAGTAATAGTAGTAGATGCAGAATCGTTTCAGTCTACTTGACACGGACGTGATGCCTATGTTCATGATCATTGCGTTAGATATCATCATAACTTTGTGCTTTTCTATCAATTGCTCGGCAGTAATTTGTTCACGCACCATAATATTTGCTATCTTGAGAGAAGCCACTAGTGAAACCTATGGCCCTCGGGTCTCTTTTCCATTATATTGAATCTCGTTTACATCATATTAGTTTTTGATCTACTATTTTGCAACCTTTACTTTTCGATCTATAAACCAAAAATATTTACTTTACCATTTATCTATCTCTATTAGATCTCACTTTTGCAAGTAACCGTGAAGGGATTGACAACCCCTTTATCGCATTGGGTGCAAGTTGTTGATTGTTTGTGCAGGTATTCGGTGACTTGTGCGTTGTCCTAGTGGATTGATACCTTGGTTCTCAAACTGAGGGAAATACTTACGCTACTTTGCTGCATCACCCTTTCCTCTTCAAGGGAAAAACCAACGCAAGCTCAAGAGGTAGCAAGAAGGATTTCTGGCGCCATTGCCGGGGAGATCTACGTCAAGTCAAGCCATACCAAGTGCCCATCATAAACTCTTGTCTCTTGCATTACATTATTCGCTATTCGCCTCTCGTTTTCCTCTCCCCACTTCTAAAACGATTTTCGAAAAGAAATTGCCTTTTCTTCGCCCCTCTTCCGTTCGTCTTTTTCGTTTGCTTCTTGTGTGCTTGTGTGTTGGATTGCTTGCTTTGTCATGATGGCTCAAGATAATACTAAATTGTGTGACTTTTACAAACCAACAACAATAATTTTATTAGCACTATGATTGCTCCCACTACTAATGCTGAATCTTGTGAAATTAATGCCGCTTTGCTGAATCTTGTTATGAAAGATCAATTTTCTGGCCTTCCTAGTGAAGATTCTGCATCCCATCTAAACAATTTTGTTGATTTATGTGATATGAAAAAGAGGAAAGATGTGGATAATGATATTGTGAAATTGAAGCTATTTCCATTTTCGCTTAGAGATCGTGCTAAAACTTGCTTTTCATCTTTGCCTAAAAATAGTATTGATTCGTGGAATAAGTGTAAAGATGCTTTCATCTCTAAGTATTTTCCTCCCGCTAAGATCATCTCCCTTAGGAACGATATTATGAATTTTAAGCAACTTGATCATGAGCATTATGCACAATCTTGGGAGAGGATGAAATTGATGATACGTAATTGCCCTACACATGGTTTGAATTTGTGGATGATTATACAAAAAAATTATGCCGGATTGAATTTTTGCTTCTAGAAATCATTTAGATTCGGCCGCGGGAGACAATTTTATGGAAATCACTTTAGGAGAGGCTACCAAGCTCCTAGATAATATTATGGTTAATTATTCTCAATGGCACACCGAAAGATCCACTAGTAAAAAAGTTCATGCGATTGAAGAGATTAATGTTTTGAGTGGAAAGATGGATGAACTTATGAAATTATTAGCTAATAAAAGTGTTTCTTCTGATCCTAATGATA
Source organism: Triticum dicoccoides (assembly GCF_002162155.2). Lineage (NCBI taxonomy): Eukaryota > Viridiplantae > Streptophyta > Magnoliopsida > Poales > Poaceae > Triticum > Triticum dicoccoides. The sequence goes on from NC_041393.1 coordinate 149,964,893, forward strand.
TGCCTTTGTCCACTTTGATTGAGAATAATAATGAATCTATGGATGTGAATTTTGTTGGTAGGAACAATTTTGGTAACAATGCGTATAGAGGTAATTTTAATCCTAAGCTGTTTCCTAGTAATTCCTCTAATAATTATGGTAATTCCTACAACAATTCCTATGGAAATTTTAATAAGATGCCCTCTGATTTTGAAAATAGTGTTAGAGAATTTATGAGTTTGCAAAAGAATTTCAATGCTTTGATTGAAGAAAAATTTCTCAAGATTGATGATTTGGCTAGGAACATGGATAGAATTTCTCTTGATGTTGATTCTTTGAAACTTAGATCTATCCCACCTAAGCATGATATCAATGAGTCTCTCAAAGCCATGAGAATTTCCATTGATGAGTGCAAAGAAAGAACCGCTAAGATGCGTGCTAAAAAGATTGGTTTGTAAAAGCGTGTTCTTCTAGTTTTCATGATAATAATGATGAAGATCTAAAAGTGATTGATGTGACTCCTATTAAATCTTTGTTTTCCAATATGAATCTTTATAAAGATGGGACTAGAGATGAGTGAAGTTTAGTTAAAAGGAGTCCCAATGATTTGGAGTTTTTAGATCTAGATGCAAAAATTGATAAAAGTGGGATTGGAGAGGTCAACACTTTAAGTTGCAATAAACCCACCCTTTTGGATTTCAAGGAATTTAGTTATGATAATTGTTCTTTAATAGATTGTATTTCCTTGTTGCAATACGTGTTAAATTCTTCTCATGCTTATAATCGAAACAAAGCTTTTACTAAACATATCGTTGATGCTATGATGCAATCTTTTGAAGAAAAGCTTGAATTAGAAGTTTCTATCCCTAGAAAACTTTATGATGAGTGGGAACCTACTATTAAGATTAATATTAAAAGATTATGAATGCCATGCTTTGTGTGATTTGGGTGCTAGTGTTTCCACGATTCCAAAAACTTTGTGTGATGTGTTAGGTTTCCGTGAATTTGATGATTGTTCTATAAATTTGTATCTTGCGGATTCCACTATTAAGAAACCTATGGGAAATATTAATGATGTTCTTATTGTTGCAAATAGGAATTATGTGCCTGTAGATTTCATTATTCTTGATATAGATTGCAATCCTACATGTCCTATTATTCTTGGTAGACCTTTCCTTCGAACGATTGGTGCAATTATTGATATGAAAGAAGGAAACATTAGATTCCAATTTCCATTAAGGAAAGGCATGGAACACTTTCCTAGGAAGAAAATTAAATTGCCATATGAATCTATCATGAGAGCCACTTATGGATTGCATACCAAAGATGTTAATACTTAGATCTATTCGTGTTTTTATGCCTAGCTAAGGGCGTTAAACAATATCACTTGTTGGAAGGCAACCCAATTTTATTTTTGTTCTTTGTTTTTTGCTTCTGTTTAGTAATAAATAATTCATCTAGCCTCTGGTTAGATGTGGTTTTATGTTTTAATTAGTATTTGTGCCAAGTTAAACCTTTAGGATAGCTTATGGTGATAGTTGTGTTGATCCTGCTGAAAATCAGAAACTTTTGCACCCACTAAATTAGTTTTGATAATTCACATAAACGTGATTTCGATTTGATTCATTTTTGCACTGGATTGGTACACAAATTGCTCAGGTTTTCCTAATTTGGATGGATTTTTGGAGTTACAGAAGTATTCGAGAGTTACATATTACTACAGACTGTTCTGTTTTTGACAGATTCTGTTTTTCGCGTGTTGTTTGCTTATTTTGATGAATCTATGGGTAGTATCGGGGGGTATGAACCATGGAAAAGTTGGAATACAGTAGATATTACACCAATATAAATAAATAATGAGTTTGCAACAGTACCTTAAAGTAGTGATTTATTTTCTTATACTAACGGAGCTCATGAGATTTTCTGTTGAGTTTTGTGTTGTGAAGTTTTCAGGGTTTGGGTAAGGATTTGATGGACTATGGAATAAGGAGTGGCAAGAGCCTAATCTTAGGGATGCCCAAGGCACCTCAAGGTAATATTCAAGGACAACCAAAAGCCTAAGCTAGGGGATGCCCCGGAAGGCATCGCCTCTTTCGTCTTCGTCTATCGGTAACTTTACTTGAGGCTATATTTTTATTCACCACATGATATGTGTTTTGCTTGGAGCATTTCGGTGTCAAAACCGGCAGATCTCGGGTAAGGGGTCCCAAACTATGCATCTAAGGATCGAAGATAACAAGGAGGCAGGGGACACGATGTTTACCCAGGTTTGGACCCTCTTAATGGAGGTAATACCCTACTTCCTACTTGATTGACTTTGATGAGTATAGGGGTTACAAGAGTTGATCTACCTCGAGATCGTAATGGCTAAACCCTAGATGTCTAGCCTGTTTGATTTTGATTGCCCCTAAGGACTAAACCCTCCATTTTATATAGGCACCGGAGGGGACTAGGGTTGTGCAAAGTCGGTTTACAAAGGAAGGAAACTACACATCCAGACGCCAAGCTTGCTGTCCATGCAAAGGAGAGTCCCATACGGGCATAGGAGAAGGCCTTCGGTTCTGTATCTTCATGACCCATTAGTCCGGCCCATATCACATAGGCCGGCTCTCTGAGGACCCCACAATCCAGGACCCCCTCAGTAGCCCCCGAACTTGCCTTCAGTGACGGTGTTGTATCCCGCTTCATGTCTTCGGCTTTGCAAGGTAAGTTCCCCCTTGTGCTCCATATTGTTCGGCCTTTGCATTAAATATTGTACTCTTCAGCTTCTGTACCGCCATCGCCTCGAATTCCATGTGTCATACGAATATGAAGGGTCTAAGTGCTTTTACAAATAACCCCTTGGTCATGCATGGAAGGCGCTTATTTAAAGAGATTGAATCTCAGATTCCATTATCCACCAGACAAAAATCCTTGGAGCTTGCCACAGGAAACCAACCAAAGATGGCCGACGCTCCTTGTTCTTCCTCGCGTCCCCAAGGCCTGCAAGAAGGCGACTAGGAGAGCTGCTCGGTGCCCCACACCTGATTGACCAAGCTTTAGACACAGGAATATCTCCCTCCATCGGATCTAGTCCCCGTTCGGGCGGGATTAACTACCTTCAATGGCGAAGCCCTAGCGGAGAAATTCCCCAATCCCAATAAAGGGGAGCGGGTGTGCTCCGTTTCCTTCCTACCGAGGGGCGTGGGATTTCCAATCCACCCTTTCCTCAGAGGTCTTCTAGAGTATTATGGTCTCCAACTGCACAACCTCATGCCGGGCTCCATTCTACACATGACGGGCTTTGTTGCTCTTTGCGAGTTTTTCTTAGGCTGCAAGGCCCATTTTGATTTATGGAGGAAATATTTCTTCCTCGTCCCTCGCTCCTAGAAGGGATCAATTTTTGAAGTGGGCGGTGCCGAATTATGGCGTATAGGCAGAACAGGATACCTGTCCGGCACTCCGAAGAAGCCATCCGAAGAGTGGCCCTCGGAGTGGTTCTACATTGAAGACGTTGTGCTTTCGGACCCAACCCGGCAGGGTCTTCCTGAATTTTCCTCTGCTCCTTTAAAGAAGCGCGCCACCTGGCATCCCCGAAGCTATGAAGAAAAACATAGTGCGGAGGTTAAGAGGCTAGTGAACAAGATCAGAATACTTGCCCACTCCGGACTAACTATAGTCGAGGTAATGGTGATCTCAATAACGCGATGCATTCAGTCACTTCAATCCAGGGGGCTTCCCATGTGGCATTACAACAGGGAGGACGACGCCTCACATTGTGGGCGCAAGGGTCTGGCTAATTTCGCCGCGCTGGCCGCCACGTTGGCTGACCTTTTCAAAGGGGAAAAAGAAGATTTCGCTCGCCTGAAGTGTCGAGAAGGTTTCTCCATGTATACCCCATTGACTGGGTGAGTCTTTGATTATAGGCCTTAATTGACCTTTTTTCCTTATCTATGCTTTTTTAGTCGAACTTAATTCGACTACTCTTAACGGGAATGGAGAAAAGTCATCGCGGGGATCTACAGCCCCGCCCCGCAGCCGGAGGACCATAATCGAGACCTTGATCCTGGATACTAAGAAGATCCGAACATATTTGTAGATTTTCAGGATGGAGTCTTTTATCAGACGAGCTACGATGGCACGGAAGTGGCCATTATAGTCGACTACCCCGGCCTTCTCCCTTCCTCTCATGTAAGTACCAAGGAGACATCTCCTCAAAAAGAGTTTTCCTACTGCGACTCACCCACCGCACTACATCGTGCTCCTAAGGGGCGACGCTCGCACCAGTGTGCCGCAGCAAAGGTGTCCTCTAAGAAGACGACACTTGCACAAGGCACATCTTTGAAAAGAAAGGCGAACAATGATACAGTCGAGCCCTCTTTTGCGTCAAAGAGGTATAATCTTTTAGCACGCACTGAGCGGATAGATCGGGCGGTGACATTACCTGTTGTGCCATATTGCAAGAGGAGTGTACGCCAGACTGCACTGAAGACTGATACGTCTCCGTCGTATCTATAATTTTTGATTGTTCCATGCCAATATTCTACAACTTTCATATACTTTTGGCAACTTTTTATATTATTTTTGGGACTAACATATTGATCCATTGCCCAGTGCCAGTTCCTGTTTGTTGCATGTTTTATGTTTCTCAAAAACCCCATATCAAACAGAGTCCAAACGGGATAAAAGCAGACGAAGATCATTTTTGGAATATTTAAGATTTTTGGGAAGAAAACCCAACGGGAGACGGTGCCCGAGGGGGCCACGAGGCAGGGGGCGCGCCCCTGACCGTCGTGGGCACCCCGTAAGGCAGTTGACGCTCTTCTTTTGCCACAAGAAAGCTAATTTTCAGGAAAAAAAATCTTGGCAAAGGTTTCAGTCCAATCGGAGTTACGGATCTCCAGATATATAAGAAACAGTGAAAGGGTAGAATCCGAGAACGCAGAAATAGAGAGAGACAGAGAGACAGATCCAATCTCTGAGGGGTTCTCGCCCCTCCCATGCCATGGAGGCCATGGACCAGAGGGGAAACCCTTCTCCCATCTAGGGAGAAGGTCAAGGAAGAAGAAGAAGAAGAAGGGTGGCTCTCTCCCCCTCGCTTCCGGTGGCGCTGGAGTGCCGCCGGGGCCATCATCATCACCGCGATCTAGACCAACGACTTCACCGCCTTCATCACCAACTCTTCCCTCCTATATGCAGCGTGTAACCCCTCTTTTACCCGCTGTAATCTCTACTTAAACATGGTGCTCAACACTATATATTATTTCCCAATGATGTATGGCTATCCTATGATGTTTGAGTAGATCCGTTTTGTCCTATGGGTTAATTGATGGTCGTGATTGGTTTGAGTTGCATGTTTTATTATTGGTGCTGTCCTATGGTGCTCTCCATGTCGCGCAAGCATGAGGGATTCCCACTGTAGGATGTTGCAATATGTTCATAATTGGCTTATAGTGGGTTGCTTGAGTGACAGAAGCATAAACCCGAGTAAGGGGGTTGTGGCGTATGAGATAAAGGGGACTTGATGCTTTAATGCTATGGTTGGGTTTTACCTTAATGATCTTTAGTAATTGCGGATGCTTGCTAGAGTTCCAATCATAACTGTATATGATCCAAGAAGAGAAAGTAGGTTAGCTTATGCCTCTCCCTCAAATAAAATTGCAATAGTGATTACCGGTCTAGTTATCGATTGCCTAGGGACAAATAACTTTCTCGTGACAAAAAGCTCTCTACTAAAACTAAATTAGTTGTGTCTTCATCTAAACAGCCCCTACTTTTTATTTACGTGCTCTTTATTATCTTGCAAACCTATCCAACAATACCTACAAAGTACTTCTTTTTTAATACTTGTTCTAGGTAAAGCGAACGTCAAGCATGCGTAGAGTTGTATCGGTGGTCGATAGAACTTGAGGGAATATTTGTTATACCTTTAGCTCCTCGTTGGGTTCGACACTCTTACTTATCGAAAGAGGCTACAATTGATCCCCTATACTTGTGGGTTATCAAGACCTTTTTCTAGCGCCGTTGCCGGGGAGTCATAGCGTGGGGTGAATTTTCTCGTGTGTGCTTGTTTGCTTTATCACTAAGAAATTTTTATTTGCTGTTCTAAGTTGTTCTCTATCTTTAGTTATGTATATGGAACACGAAATACCAAAAAAATTAGGTGTACTTGCTACTCATGGAGACGGGGAACCTCCGAAAACCCTTGAGGCTGGTTATGTGAAAAATATTATGTACTACTTTGATAATCCTGAGAAAACCCCATTCAATTATGTTATGGGAGACACGTTGGATCAACGTGAATACTTTAGGGATTATCGCTTGACTCAAAAAGGGAAACTATTATGGGATCAAATTCATATGTTGCATTGGTATGCTCGGGAACTATGCTTGAGATATGATTATACTTGTTGCTCTAGGATGAAGGCTCCACACCTTTCCTTTTCATGCAAATTTAATGATAATGAAACCTTAGCTTCTTATGCTAATGATATATATGATTACTATGATGTGGAACAAACAGAAGAATTTGTTGCTTTTATGGGTGCTTATGAAATTGAATCTTTGTTTAAAACGTGTGAAAATCTTGATGATGCTGTTTACAGACCTGAAAATTTTTCTATACTTAAATATTGCTATGAGAATTATGAATTCAATTCCGATATTGATGCATTTATTGAGGAAGTCTCCGCTATCCAAGAAGACACTAATATTTTGCAGGAGTCTATGGAAGAAGAAATTGATGAAACTGTGAGCTCATTGGATGAAAAAGATGATGAGGAGAGCGAAGAACAAAAGGAGGAAGAGCGGATTAGCTACCCGTGCCCACCTTCTAATGAGAGTAACTCTTCAACTCATACATTGTTTAATTTCCCTTCATGCTTACCGAAGGATGATTGCTATGATGATTGTTATGATCCCGTTGATTATCTTGGAATACCCCATTTTGATGATGCTTGCTATGATTGTGGCCAAGATGCCAATATGAATTATGCTTATGGAGATAAACTTGCTATAGTTCCTTATGTTAAACATGAAATTGTTGCTATTGCATCCACGCATGATACTCCTATTATATTTTTGAATTCTCCCTACTACACTATATCGGAGAAGTTTGCCCTTATTAAGGATTTTATTGATGGGTTGCCTTTTACCACTACACATGATGATTTTGATAGATATAATATGCATGTGCTTGCTGCTCCTACTTGCAACTATTATGAGAGAGGGACTATATCTCCACCTCTCTATGTTTCCAATACGATAGAATTGCAAGAAACTGCTTATACTATGCATTGGTCTTTACTTGGTGTGCATGAATTGTTCTTTTATGGCATGCCGATGCATAGAAAGAGAGTTAGACTTTATTGTTGCATGATACATGTTACTTTGTGCTCACTACTAAATCACAAATCATTGTTAATTAAAATCGGCTTTGATATACCTTGGGATCCGGGTGGATCCATTACTTGAGCACTATATGCCTAGCTTAATGGCTTTAAAGAAAGCGCTGCCAGGGAGACAACCCGGAAGTTTTAGAGAGTCATTTATTTCTATTGAGTGCTTTTATATAGTCTAAAAACAAAAAAAGAAAGAGGGGAACCCAAAACTTTTCAAAAAGGAAAGTGAAAGTGAGAGAGACAAGCATTGTTGAAGTGGGGGAGCTCCTTGAACTTTGTTCATGCTCATGGAAACTTTGTGAATCTTAATTATAGAAACTTTTCATCAAAAATAATTATCCCCTTGTGCAATTCCATTGTATTATAAAAATAATGTGCCAAGGTTTACCTTTAGGATGTTTACAATGCTTGTTGGTTTGTACGGTGCAGGACAGAAACTTTGGCTGTAGTGCGCGATTTTACATTTTTTACTGGAACGTCAAACGGTTCTGATTCTTTTTGCACTGTCTTGCCGTACAAATTGTTTACTTTTCCTAATTTTGGTAGAATGTTTGGGGTACCAGAAGTATGGTGAATGTTCAGATTTCTACAGACTGTTCTGTTTTTGACAGATTCTGTTTTTGATGCATAGTTTACTTGTTTTGATGAAACTATCAATTTCTATAAGTGGATTAAGCCATGGAAAAGTTATATTGCAGTAGACACAACGCAAAAACAAAATATGAATTGGTTTGCAACAGTACCTAGAGTAGTGATTTGCTTTATTATACTAACGGATCTTACCGAGTTTCTGTTGAAGTTTTGTGTGGATGAAGTGTTTGATCGAGGAGGTCTCGGTATGAGGAAAAGGAAGAGAGGCAAGAGCTCAAGCTTGGGTATTCCCAAGGCACCCCAAGTAAATATTCAAGGAGACTCAAGCGTCTAAGCTTTGGGATGCCCCTGAAGGCATCCCCTCTTTCTTCTACAAGTATCGGTATGTTTTCGGATTCGTTTCGTTCATGCGATATGTGCAAGTCTTGGAGCGTCTTTTGCATTTAGTTTTCACTTTTCTTTTATGCACCATGCTGGTATTAGATAGTCCTTGGTTGATTAGAATGCTCATTGCACTTCACTTAAATCTTTTGAGTATGGCTTTATAGAATGCTTCACGTGCTTCACTTATATCATTTGAAGTTTGGATTGCCTGTTTCTCTTCACATAGAAAACCGCCATTTGTAGAATGCTCTTTTGCTTCACTTATATTTATTAGAGCGTGGACATATCTTTTATAGAAAGAATTAAACTCTCTTGCTTCACTTATACCTATTTAGAGAGATGACAGGAATTGGTCATTCACATGGTTAGTCATAAAATCCTACATAAACTTGTAGATCATTGAATATGATATGTTTGATTCCTTGCAATAGTTTTGCGATATAAAGGTGGTGATATTAGAGTCATGCTAGTGAGTAGTTGTGGATTAGTAGAAATACTTGTGTTGAGGTTTGTGATTCCTGAAGCATGCACGTATGGTGAACCGTTATGTGATGAAGTCGGAGCATGATTTATTTATTGATTGTCTTCCTTATGAGTGGCGGTCGGGGACGAGCGATGGTCTTTTCCTACCAATCTATCCCCCTAGGAGCATGCGCGTAGTACTTTGTTTTGATGACTAATAGATTTTTGCAATAAGTATGTGAGTTCTTTATGACTAATGTTGAGTCCATGGATTATACGCACTCTCACCCTTCCATCATTGCTAGCCTCTTTGGTACCGTGCATTGCCCTTTCTCACCTCGAGAGTCGGTGCAAACTTCGCCGGTGCATCCAAACCCCGTGATATGATACGCTCTGTCACACATAAGCCTCCTTATATCTTCCTCAAAACAGCCACCTACCTATTATGGCATTTCCATAGCCATTCCGAGATATATTGCCATGCAACTTCCATCACCACCGTATACATGACTTGAGCATTCATTGTCATATTTCTTTGCATGATCGTAAGATATCTAGCATGATGCTTTCATGGCTTGTCCATTTTTTGATATCTTTGCCATGCTAGATCATTGCACATCCCGGTACACAGCCGGAGGCATTCATATAGAGTCATATCTTTGTTCTAGTATCGAGTTGTAATATTGAGTTGTAAGTAAATAAAAGTGAGATGATCATCATTATTAGAGCATTGCCCCAGTGAGGAAAGTATGATGGAGACTATGACTCCCCCACAAGTCGGGATGAGACTCCAAACTTAATGAAAAAAAGGCCAAAGAAGCCCACCAAAAAAAGAGAAAATAAAAAAATGAGAGAAAAAGAGAGAAGGGGCAATCCTACTATCTTTTTTACCACACTTGTGCTTCAAAGTGGCACCATGTTCTTCATATAGAGAGTCTCTTGAGTGATCACTTTCATATACTAGTGGGAATTTTCATTATAGAACTTGGCTTGTATATTCTGATGATGGGCTTCCTCAAATGCCCGAGGTCTTCATGAGCAAGCAAGTTGGATGCACACCCACTTAGTTTCCAGTTTGAGCTTTCATACACTTATAGCTCTTAGTGCATCCGTTGCATGGCAATCCCTAATCCTCGCATTGACATCAATTGATGGGCATTTCCATAGCCCGTTGATTAGCCACGTCGATGTGAGACTTTCTCCTTTTTGTCTTCCCCACATAACCCCCACCATCATATTCTATTCCACCCATAGTGCTATGTCCATGGCTCACGCTCATGTATTGCGTGAAAGTTGAAAAGGTTTGAGAACGTCAAAAGTATGAAACAATTGCTTGACTTGTCATCGGGGTTGTGCATGATTTGAATATTTTGTGTGGTGAAGATGGAGCATAGCCAGACTATATGATTTTGTAGGGATAAATTTCTTTGGCCATGTTGTTTTGAAAAGACATGATTGCTTTATTTGTACGCTGGAAGTATTATTGTTTTTATGTCAAATGATAGACTATTGCTTTGAATCACTCGTGTCTTGATATTCATGCCATGATTAGATATATGCTCAAGATTATGCTAGGTAGCATTCCACATCAAAAATTATCTTTTTTATCATTTACCTACTCGAGGACGAGCAGGAATTAAGCTTGGGGATGCTGATACGTCTCCGTCGTATCTATATTTTTTGATTGTTCCATGCCAATATTCTACAACTTTCATATACTTTTGGCAACTTATTATATTATTTTTGGGACTAACATATTGATCCATTGCCCAGTGCCAGTTCCTGTTTGTTGCATGTTTTATGTTTCACAGAAACCCCATATCAAACGGAGTCCAAACGGGATAAAAACGGATGGAGATCATTTTTGGAATATTTATGATTTTTTGGAAGAAAAACCAACACGAGACGGTGCCCGAGGGGGCCACGAGGAAGGGGGGCGACCCAGGGGGGCAAGCGCGCCCCTGACCCTCGTGGGCACCCCGTAAGGCGGTTGACGCTCTTCTTTTGCTGAAAGAAAGCTAATTTTCAGAAAAAAATCTTGGCGAAGGTTTCAGTCCAATCGGAGTTATGGATCTCCGGATATATAAGAAACGGTGAAAGGGCAGAATCCAAGAACGCAGAAATAGAGAGTGACAGAGAGACAGATCCAATATCAGAGGGGCTCTCGCCCCTCCCATGCCATGGAGGCCATGGACCAGAGGGGAAACCCTTCTCCCATCTAGGGAGAAGGTCAAGGAAGAAGAAGAAGAAGGGGGGCCCTCTCCCCCTCTCTTCCAGTGGCGCCAGAGTGCCGCCGGGGCCATCATCATCACCGCGATCTACACCAACAAGTTCACCGCCTTCATCACCAACTCTTCCCTCCTCTATGTAGTGGTGTAACCTCTCTTTTACCCGCTGTAATCTCTACTTAAACATGGTGCTCAACACTATATATTATTTCCCAATGATGTATGGCTATCCTATGATGTTTGAGTAGATCCGTTTTGTCCTATGGGTTAATTGTTGATCGTGATTGGTTTGAGTTGCATGTTTTATTATTGGTGCTATCCTATGGTGCTCTCCGTGTCGCTCAAGCGTGAGGGATTCCTGCTGTAGGGTGTTGCAATATGTTCATGATTCGATTATAGTGGGTTGCTTGAGTGATAGAAGCATAAACCCGAGTAAGGGGGTTGTGGCGTATGGGATAAAGGGGACTTGATGCTTTAGTGCTATGGTTGGGTTTTACCTTAATGATCTTTAGTAGTTGCGGATGCTTGCTAGAGTTCCAATCATAAGTGCATATGATCCAAGAAGAGAAAGTATGTTAGCTTATGCCTCTCCCTCAAATAAAATTGCAATAGTGATTACCGGTCTAGTTTTCGATTGCCTAGGGACAAATAACTTTCTCGTGACAAAAAGCTCTCTACAAAAACTAAATTAGTTGTGTCTTCATCTAAACAGCCCCTACTTTTTATTTACGTGCTCTTTATTATCTTGCAAACCTATCCAACAATACCTACAAAGTACTTCTAGTTTCATACTTGTTCTAGGTAAAGCGAATGTCAAGCGTGCGTAGAGTTGTATCGGTGGTCGATAGAACTTGAGGGAATATTTGTTCTACCTTTAGCTCCTCGTTGGGTTCGACACTCTTACTTATCGAAAGAGGCTACAATTGATCCCCTATACTTGTGGGTTATCAAAGACCTGGCCGGCCGTACACAGACTAATCCAGCCTCAGACCCTGCCCCAAGGACTGGAGGGGATGCGGGAGCAATGCCAGATTGTCATCTCACAGAGGATTCAGATAATGTATCCGTTAAAAACTCCGAAGTGGAGAGTGCAATGGGTCACCAACAATGGAGAGTGGCTATGCGCGACCCACATTTTACCGAAGAGGCCTTCAATGCTCTCAGCTCAGCGGATGCCTATATCCGAGCTGCTCGTGATGGAGTTGCTGGAGCCACTCACCAGCTTTCAAAGGATATGCGGGTAAGAATTTTTTGTGCAGATTCAGTAATCATATGCCAGTAGCCCCCGAGTCTTGTATTAGTTGCCCCAACTGATCTAAGAGTCGTCACATTGTTAGGTACTCACGGAGAGGAATAACACTCTATCGAAGGAGCTAGAAGAATGCCGAACTAGGTTGACTGCTGCCATCGCCGAACTAGAAAATTCAAAGAAATCCAAGAAGGCACCTGATGGTAAGTACGACAGCAGCTTGGAAATAAGGCTCTGTGCCCATAACGAGGTTGCTTCATTATGCTTTTGTCTCGTTGGTAGGATCGACAAATCAACTGGAGGAGAGGCTAAGGGCTGCTCAAGCGGATAAACAACATGCCGAAGGGCAAGAAGCCGCTGGTCAATGTGTACGGACGCATACCATTAATGAGAAGAACAAACTACATGATGCAAATATCAAGCAAGCCGAAGAAATAAAGGATTTAAGAGCCCAATTATCGGATGCTTTGAAAGGCGGCATATTCAGTATGCTCTTTAACTTATCTGCCACAAGGTCTCCTGTTTGAAATTTTGACAAGTTTGCTTCTGTAGGTGTGCTAACCGGATGTCCCGAAGGAGAAGTGTCTGGATTCCAAGGCGACCTGCTACAAGAGCTGTCCAAAGTGCACGAGCAAGCTCGGAAAGCATTGAGGAACATGGCTAAGGCTTTATGGCCTTCCGATCCCTCTCTAGGAAGTATGGATGAGCTTGCGAATTTATTCAAGGGAGCTCGTTGCTGTTTGGAGATATGGAAGATATCAGCATGCCGGGAAGGCGCCCGAGAAGCCTGGGCCATGGTGAAAACACGATATACCAAGCTTGATCCGAATCTTATGGCCCGGGTCGGGCCTCGGGGACCAGATGGGCAAGAAATTCCTGTTAGCTTAGTGTACGACCAAGTGAAAACAGCCGCTAAGTTTTCTCAACAGGATTATAAACTAGACAACCTACTAGAGGGTCTAGAGGAAGACGAAGTTTTTGAGTCCAAGTAGTAGTGTACCTTATCAAAAAATCTCCAGCCGAATTGTAAAACAGTTGTCATGGCAGACTTTCCGCTTTGACCTCCAGAACCCGAGGTTTGGAGTGTTTCCGGATATTTATACCATTGCTGAACACCAAGGCATGTTCGGAAACTAGGCAGTCCGGTCATAGTTTCTTAAACAAACAAGTTGTATTCGGGGAGTTATGTTATATTACATTTGATCGTAAGAAACATCTTCCAAAGAGAATAGTTCCGTCAAGGGTTCCTTGTCCTGGTCCAGCATGCATTTTTGCGCATGCATAAGCTGTGATGTGAGAAATCATAATACATATTATGATTTGGGGGCGTATATTGCAACAAGGGCAATTTGTCTCTTGTCCACCGACCGATTATTCCCTTAAGAACGCTAGCTTTCGGCTTCACCCGTCTGGGGTACACGTCCGGATAACCCGGCTGTAACAATCACAGAGGTGCTCCCTTTATGCCCTAGCAAATAAGCGGGAACGTAGGGCATAAGCACAGGAGCCAGGCAACCCAGCTTGGCAAAAACTTAAGTCATAAAGGTGCATATAATGGCGAAGACAAGACATATATGAGTAACACATATATACGGTGAGCTTGACACTCCAAAATAATAATCATAATAAGCTTTTGTGAAAAGAAGCCCCCAGGTATCATGGGGTATGTACATTTAATGATGTATATCCCTTGAGTGTGTGTTTTATCCGAACATTGGTAGAAGTCCTACAAAAAATGAGAAAGAGAAAAAAAGGGTAAGAGGGAGAGAAGAAAAGACGAAAAAAGTTATAAGTGTGGACTTAGGCATAGAATCTCAGGAGCCGAGCGACATTCCATGGGTTTGGTTCCAAACGATTATTTGAAGCGTTGCGAAGGCGATAGGCTCCTCCAGTGAGAACTTCATCTATGATGAAGGGACCCTCCCAGTTGGGCTTGAGCTTGTCCTTTTTCCTCTTCGGTGGCGCAGGACGAGTTCACCGACATTATAAGTCTTTGCCCGTACTTCCCTGCTTTGATATCGCCGAGCTTGCTGTTGGTTAAATGCGGAATGGGCCTTCACTACATCACACTCCTCTTCCAAGCCGTACAGATTGTCCTGCCGGTCGAGCTCAGCCTCTCTCTCTTCATACATGCGCACTCGAGGTGAGTCATGAATAATGTCGCCGGGCAATACTGCCTCGGCGCCGTACACCGTGAAAAAAGGTGCGTATCCGGTCATACGGTTGGGCATGGTACGCAGCCCCCAGAGTACATAATCGAGTTCTTCAACCCAGTGCTTGTCTGATTCACGCAAGGATTGCACTAGTCTGGGTTTAATGCCGCTCATTATCAAGCCATTAGCCCGTTTGAGCTGACCGTTTGTCTGAGGGTGATATACGGAGGCGTAATCGAGCTTGATGCCCAAATTAGCGCACCAGGTTTTTACCTCATCGACCATAAAGTTAGAACCGTTGTTAGTAATGATACTATGTGGGACACCATAACGGTGTACAACACCGGATATGAAGTCTATAATCGGTCTGGCTTCGGCCATTTTCACTGGTTTGGCTTCTATCCACTTGGTGAACTTGTCGACCATAACCAGTAAATATTTCTTCTTATGGCTTCACCCTTTAAGGGGTCCAACCATGTCAAGCCCCCAGACCGCAAAAGGCCACGTAATGGGGATTGTTCGTAAGGCAATGGGCGGCATATGGCTTTGATTTGCAAAAGCTGGCACCCAACACATCGCTGTACGAGGTCTTGTGCGTCTGCTCGGGTCGTGGGCCAAAAGAAACTCGTACGGAAGGCCTTACTTACGAGGGCCCGAGCTGCGGCATGATGGCCACCAAGACCGGCGTGTATTTCTGCCAAGAGCTGCCGTCCTTGTTCTTCGGAGATACACCTTTGTAGTACTCCAGTGGTACTTTTCTTGTATAGTTCCCCCTCATGGACTTTGTAAGCCTTCGAGTGTCGAACAATGCGACGGGCCTCCGTCTGGTCATCGAGGAGCTCATTCCTAGTAAGGTAGGCGAGGAAGGGTTTGGTCCATGGGGCGATTACAACCATGATTTCATGGGCCGATGGTGTTATCTCGGTGCCCGAACCTCCGATGATATCGGAGATGTGTTCGGAATCTGGGGGTATGATTGGCTCTGGAACTATGTTGCCGCTATCGTCCTACCACACTACAGATGGCTTGAAGAGCCTCTACACGAAGGTGTTAGGTGGGACGGGGTCGCGTTTGGCACCCATGCGGGCAAGTATGTCTACAGCTTGATTACTCTCTCGAGCCACATGATGAAACTCGAGCCCTTCAAACCGAGCTGAAATTTTGAGTACGACATTACGATAAGCCGCCATCTTCGAATCTTTTGCGCCAAAGTCTCCATTTATCTGGGATATTGCGAGATCTGAATCCCCACGCACTTCGAGGTGTTGTATGCCCATGGAGATGGCCATCTGGAGACCATGCAATAGGGCCTCATATCCGGTTGCATTGTTAGAATCTGTATATAGTATTTGGAGCACATAACGGATTGTGTCTCCTGTGGGGGATGTCAAGACGACACCAGCCCCTAATCCGGCTAACATCTTAGAGCCGTCGAAGTGCATCACCTAGTTGGAATATGTGCCATATTCTTTAGGGATTTTGGCCTCCGTCCATTCGGCGACGAAGTCAGCGAACACCTGAGATTTAATGGCTCAGCGTGGCTTGTAAATTATTTTAAATGGTAAGACCTCAATGGACCATTTGGCAATCCAGTCGGTGGCGTCCCGATTGTTTATAATATCGTTAAGTGGTACTTCGGAAGCCACCGTGATGGAGCACTCTTGAAAGTAGTGCCGCAGCTTTGTGGATGCCATAAAGATCGCATATGCTATCGTTTGATAATGCATGTATCAGGATTTGCATGGTGTAAGGACCGTTGATACATAATATACTGGTTTTTGAAGCGAGAATTTATGTCCCTCCTTGTCTTGTTCGACGACGAGCACCGCACTCACCACCTAGTGAGTTGCAGATATGTAGAGAAGCATCGGTTCACTGATGTTTGGTGTGGCCAGGATTGGGTTACTCGCTAATAGAGCCTTTATTTCTTCCAATACTGCTGTGGCAGTGTCCGTCCACACGAAGTGGTCAGTGTGGCGTAGCAAGCGATATAATGGCAGCGCCTTTTCCCCTAGTCTGGAGGTAAAACGGCTTAAAGCTGCCACACACCTAGCTAATTTTTGGACCTGCTTGAGGTCTGCTGGTGTTGCCAACTATGACAGGGCTTGGATTTTAGCGGGATTTGCCTCGATTCCTCTATTGGAGACAATGAACCCCAACAGCTTTCCGGCTAGAATGCTAAAAATGCATTTTTCCGGATTGAGCCATGTGTCATATGCTCGGAGGTTGTCGAATGTAAGGCGTAAGTCATCCACCAATGAATCGACACGTTTGGTTTTGATGAATACGTCATCTACGTATGCCTCCACAGTTTTGCCAATCTGTTTTTCCAGGCATGTTTGAATCATACGTTGGTAGGTTGCGCCGGTGTTCTTGAGCCCGAAAGGCATAGTGTTGAAGCAGAAGGGCCCATACAGAGTGATGCATGCTGTTGTGGCTTGGTCGGATTCTTTCATCTTAATTTGATGATATATGAAGTATGCGTCGAGGAAGCACAAGGAATCGTGCCCTGGGGTTGCGTTAATAATCTGGTCGATTCTAGGTAGTGGGAAGGGGTCCTTAGGGCAAGCTTTATTAAGGTCTTTGAAGTCGACACACATGCGTTAGGATTTATCCTTCTTAGGTACCATGACCAGGTTTGCTAGCCAGTCCGGATGTTTTATTTCTCTGATAAACCCGGCTTCGAGTAGCTTGGCTAGCTCCTCCCCCATAGCCTGTCGTTTGGGTTTGGAGAATCGGCGCAGAGTTTGTTTGACTGGTTTGTATCCTTTCAGTATGTTGAGACTATGCTCGTCCAGTTTTCGTGGGATACCTGGCATATCCGAAGGGTGACAGGCAAAAATGTCCCAATTCTCACGCAGGAATGCGCGTAATGCAGCATCCACCGTCGGATCTAGCTGTGCCCCAATGGAAGTTGTTTTATTGGGATCCGTCGGGTGGACCTGAAATTTGACTATTTCATCTGCCGTCTTGAAAGAAGTAGATTTGGATCTCTTATCGAGGATTACATCGTCCCTATCTACTGTGGAACATAGAGTGGTTAATTCCTCGGCCGCGAGGGCCTCGGATAATGCCTCAAGGGCCAGAGAGGCGGTTTTGTTTTTGGCGCGGAGTGCTATGTCTGGATCACTGGCGATAGTGATAATTCCATTGGGCCCAGGCATTTTGAGCTTCATATACCCATAATGGGGTACGGCTTGGAAGCACGTGAATGCATCTTGCCCTAGCAAAGCATGATACCCACTATTGAATTGTGCCACATGGAAGAGTAACTCTTCGAACCTATAGTTCTCCGGCGTGCCGAATACCACATTGAGTTTGATTTTTCCCGAGCATCTGGCTTCTCGACTGGGGATAATACTACGAAAGGTTGTGTTACTTTTCTCAATGCGACTCCTGTCCATTTGTGTTTTGTTGAGCGTGTCCTTATAAATGAGGTTCAGTCCACTACCTCCGTCCATGAGCACTTTAGTGAGCCGAAAGCCATCTACGATTGGGTTTAGGACCAGTGCGGCTGGTACCCAGACTGAGCATGCTCTTGGTTCGTCATCGGCGTTGAAAGTGATCGCCGTGTCATTCCAAGGATTTACTGTTGCCATATGGCAGACTTTGGCAAGGTCACGAAGCACTCTCTTGCGCCGATTATTCGAAGAAAAGGTCTCAAAGACCGTGAACACTTCGGGATCATTGTACTTTGAAGAATAGTTCTCTGGAGTGTTGTTAGTGAGGAGAACCTCGCCGCTCTTGCCACCTGTCGGAGTATCCAACATGCTTGAAGGCTATGCGTTGGTTCTGTCGATGAGAACGATACCTATGGGATCAACGGGATCCCTAGTGGTTGGCGGTGTGGGGTTGTGAGAAGAGCATGTGTAAGAGCCAGCACAAAGGTCGTTTACCCAGGTTCGGGCCGTGGAGATCGCGTAATACCCTAGTCCTGCTTTGGTGTATATATCAGTGTTCTTGAGCTAGCTATCGAGCGTGACTTGTTCAAAGAGCCGAATCCCTCTCCAGTATGCCTCGGGCCTCCTTTTATAGTCGAAGGAGGCGCTACAGTGGCACACAGGAGGTGGAAAGGGTACAGTGTACAAGCTTATCGCTTGTTATTACGGGACAAGGCGCATTAACTGTGCCCCTGAGGTGTCCCCTCGCTTTACTGCCGCTTCGCCTTGCTTCAACACGCGTCCAGGCCAGTGAGGCGGGCGGTGCCATGTAGGCTGACAGGCTGCTGAGGTGGCGTGGTGGCTGCGTCTTCACGAAGATCTGCATGCCACCATGCAGGTGCTCGCCCGGCTGGCTGGGCTGGCAGCTGCATGGGAACAGCGGTGGGGTCTTGGTGCGCGTGGGCCTGGCCGCAGCCCCACTGATGTCCTCGGTAAGGGTCTTGCCGGGGGCCCCGACAAGGGTCTTGCCGTGGCACCATAGTCGTCCCCGGCAAGGATGTTGCCGGAGGTCTCGTCCTCTGGTCCTCATTTGGTCTTGTGTGTTAATGATCTTCACAAAGATATGCATGCCACCATGGAGAGGTGCCTCCCGAGCCTTGGTTCCAATGTTGTTGTGTTGGAAACCTTGGTCTCAAGGGTAGCGCGCTTCGCTGGTGCTGGGCAAGTCGCCCCGGCAAGGCCCTTGCCGGAGCTGTGGAGGCCGCCCCGGCAAGAGGGAGTCCACCTCGCCCTCTTGCTCTCCGTGTTTTTGTCTTGGCGTTGCTTAATCGCCTCGTGGCTTCGCTTCCCTCGTTCGCCCTGCTAAGTGTGGCCGCAGGCACGACTCTGGCTGCCCGTGCACAGGTAAAGGGGTGCAAAGTAGAGCCCCTACTTCAGTACACTGACAGGAGCCCCCAGGCCTGGGCCACACACGAGCGTGACGCGTTGTTGGGCTAGGCCCAGAATTGTGCACGGGCAGGCGGGGCCGACTTTTATCGCAGTAACTCCTTCGTCCGCTACACTTCCCCATGATTTGTGTTGAATGCGTGACGTGGGGATCATGCGCGGGATGACCGAAGCATGCTTGCATCATCCTGTGGTGAATAGTAAGGAGGCAGCTTGCGTGTCCCTTTAAGACCACAGGGCCGCTGCTCATTTACTTTCTTCGCCTCGGAACCGCCGTCCATGTTTCCCACTACACCTACCCCTTGCGCCACGTACGCCGCATGCACGGCGCGGGGCGGGTGACAGGTGTGTGGAATATGGGAAGACACACGCGGGTCGATACCCATGCACCTTCGATTGGGCGAGGAGGGCGGTCGACGGCCTCGCCTGCTGCCATCTTAATGAGCTGGATTGGTTGAGAGAGGCGGCCGGGCCCCGATACCGTCCCTTTATAAGGAGGGGAGGTGGAGGGACGACACTCCTCAATCCTTCACCACTTTCTTCCTCCCATCTTGGTTTCTTCCTTCCTTCTGCTATGGCGAGAGGGCATGCTGATAATTCGACGGTGGCGGCGAGGGTCTCCGCTCGATAACGCGTGCCCCCTCCTCAAGAGTCCGTGGCGGCGGAGCCAACCACGAGGGGAAGGGGGAGGGGGCGAGGCCGAGGTCGCCGTGGCGCTCGGGGTAGAGGAGGACGGGGCGACACATCGGCCTCGCCTCCGCCGGCGGCCCCTCCCCCAATGGAGGGCCACGTTGGGGACCAGCCCCACGAATTCTTCATCAGGCTGCGCCAGCTGGCGCGTCGTCGTCTTCGTCTCCCCACTCCATTTGCTCAGGAGATGGAGCTCGATCTACCACAGGCTCTGAGACTGCACATGAGGGGCTGTGGGAATAGCGTCACATGGGCTGACGTTGATTTCCCAGCCCCTCATGTCATGTATATCCGTCGCAGATGGAAGACGTTCGCTCGCATCCACAGCCTGATGGCGGGGCTCGTTCTCTATTTAAAACTGATGGAGAACGGCCTGCTCTCCGTCAAGGTCTTTGGAGACTTCGGGACTCGCCTAAAGTGCTGCGTGGAGAGATCCTCTGATGACAAAGACTCTTGCTCGAGCGAGAGTGACGAGGAGGACAGCGGCATCAACGACAAGGGTAGCAGGCGGGAGGATGACGGGTCCGACTAGGCGTCGGACCCTCCGTCCTTGGGCGGTGCCGACAGCAGCAGCATCTGCACCGGGCCCCTTCTCCCGGTGGGGCCAGCTCCTTGAACTTCTCGGGGTCGCCTCCTTGGGCGGCTGGCGTGGGAAGGCCGGAGAAGGCGAAGAAGGCGGGCGGCGGGCTGTCAAGTCGGAGTACGATGGCACTGACTCCTTCCTAGCGTATTGACGGACCGCTGCCTCATCTTCAAGCTCTTCTCCCGGCACCATCATCTCTAGCCCTCCCCTAGGCGGCCGCCGACATGTTCTCTTGGCGCCTTTTGCTGCTCGTACCTCGCCTAGGCGCTCCTTCCGCCCTCTTGCCTTCTTGTTCCGTTTCCTGAGGAGAGGGACAAGAAAGGGATTATGGGTACCTTATCTCTTTTTAGTTTGTAAGCCTACGGGCCTTGGTTAAATTTAAAACTTGTAATCCCCTTGATCATGTTTACATTCCGTACGAACTGTACCTGTATGGGGCGTATTAATGAAAAAGGGTGCTTGCCGGGTCCTTTTTGTGTGAGCGAAGCCCATACCAAGGAACGAAACATTGTTATTTTTAACATAAACATCGTCGCCCGACAACAGGCCTTGCCGCTCCCTTACTTCATTCGACCACACTCACGCTCTCAGCGGAGGCAGGGGCGAAGTAGGGTTAGGCCCTATGCTTGCTTCCTTGCCACCGTGGCTACAACCAAATTCCGAACCAAGAAATAGCTCTCGGGAAGCAGGAAAAAGGGAGCACGACATCCTTGGAATAAAATGAGGTTTCATACACCCCAATTCTATACGGAAATGCATAATAGAGGATAAGAGACTTATCTGAATCTGCAGCCCCCGGCAACCTTGGCTTGCCAGGGCCGGAGTGCCGGCTCGTTCTCTTTCTTCCATATAGCTCGGAAGAAACATTCATGTACCCTGCGGACCAAAGAGGACAGAAAGGAACAGAGAGACGCAAACTTGACCTCTATGGTAGGGGTTAGTTGCCGCTAAGCACTATCAACCCTAACCGAGGGAGAGACTCAACCTAGCATGCATGCTATGAATTAGGGCGCCAGTGCTTCATTTATTTATGCTCAGGGTCTGCGCCTGGCTTTGTACAGAGGGTTATATGCCTTGCCGGCAAGGCTTTTACAAAAGGTGGCTTGCCGGGGGGCCCGACAACCGCGCCTTATGGGTAAAACTAGCGAAGATGCTCGATCTTCCAGGAGTTGCTCACTGGAATGGCATCTTCAGTCTCCAGGCGGTCTGCGTCGGGCCTGGTGACTCGTATTACCCGATAAGGGCCTTCCCACTTCGGGGTTAACTTGTTGGAATTCTTGGCCGACAGAACACGCCGAAGAACAAGGTCGCCTTCCTCAAAGCTTCGAGCATGAACTTTGCTACCTCTTGAGCACTGCGTTGGTTTTCCTTGAAGAGGAAAGGGTGATGCAGCAAAGTATAGTAAGTATTTCCCTTAGTTTTTGAGAACCAAGGTATCAATCCAGTAGGAGGCTCCTCAAAAGTCCCACGCACCTACACAAACAAACAAGAACCTCGCAACCAACGCAATAAAGGGGTTGTCAATCCCTTACGGTAACTTGCAAAAGTGAGATCTGATAGAGATAATAAGATAAGATAAATATTTTTGGTATTTTTATGATATAGATTGGAAAATAAAAGATGCAAATAAAAGTAGATGGAAAACTTATATGATAAAAGATAGACCCGAGGGCCATAGGTTTCACTAGTGGCTTCTCTCAAGATAGCATAAGTATTACGGTGGGTGAACAAATTACTGTCGAGCAATTGATAGAAAAGTGCATAGTTATGAGATTATCTAGGCATGATCATGTATATAGGCATCACGTCCGTGACAAGTAGATCGAAATGATTCTGCATCTACTACTATTACTTCACACATCGACCGACTCCTGCCTACATCTAGAGTATTAAGTTCATGAAGAACAGAGTAACACATTAAGAAAGATGACATGATGTAGAGGGATAAACTCATGCAATATGATATAAACCCCATCTTTTTATCCTCAATGGCCACAATACAATATGTGCCTTGCTGCCCCTACTGTCACTGGGAAAGGACACCGCAAGATTGAACCCAAAGCTAAGCACTTCTCCCATTGCAAGAAAGATCAATCTAGTAGGCCAAACCAAACTGATAATTCGAAGAGACTTGCAAAGATAACTTATTCACACATAAAAGAATTCAGAGGAGATTCAAATATTTCTCATAGATAAACTTGATCATAAACCCACAATTCATTGGATCTCGACAAACACACCGCAAAAGGAGTTACATCGAATAGATCTCCAAGAAGATCGAGGAGAACATTGTATTGAGATTCAAAGAGAGAGAAGAAGCCATCTAACTAATAACTATGGACCCGAAGGTCTGTGGTAAACTACTCACAACTCATCGAAGAGGCCTTGGAGATGATGTAGAGGCCCTCCGTGGTCGTTTCCCCCTCCGGCGGAGCGCCGACGAAGGCTCCAAGATGGGATCTCGCGGATACAGAAGGTTGCGGCGGTGGAAATAGTTTTTGTGGTGCTCGTGGATGTTTTCGGGGTACGTGGATATATATAGTAGGAAGAAGTAGGTCGGTTGACGCTCGAGGGGCCCACGAGGGTGGGGGCGCGCCCAGCCCCTTTGGGCGCGCCGGGCACCCTCGTGGCTGCCTCGTTCACTGCTTGACGTCCACTCCAAGTCTCCTGGATTGCATTTGTTCCAAACAAATCGCTCCCGAAGGTTTCATTCCGTTTGGACTCCGTTTGATATTCCTTTACTTCGAAACACTGAAATAGGCAAAAAAACAGCAATTCGGGCTGGGCCTCCGGTTAGTAGGTTAGTCCCAAAAATGATATAAAAGTGTAGAGTAAAGCCCATAAACATCCAAAACGGGTAATATAATAGCATGGAACAATCAAAAATTATAGATACGTTGGAGACGTATCAAGCATCCCCAAGCTTAATTCCTGCTCGTTCTCGAGTAGGTAAATGATAAAAACAGAATTTTTGATGTGGAATGCTACCTAGCATAATTCTCAATGTAATTTTCTTTATTGTGGCATGATTGTTCAGATCCAAATGATTCAAGATAAAAGCTTATAAAACATAAAAATAGTAATACTTGAAGCGTACTAACAAGTAATCATGTCCTATCAAAATAGCATAGCCAAAGAAAGCTCATCCCTACAAAATCATATAGTTAGGCCATGCTTCATTTTCATTACACAAAATACTCCCATCATGCACAACCCCGGTTTCAGCCAAGCAATTGGTTCATACTTTTTAACGCGCTTCAGCTTTTTCAACTCTTACGCAATACATGAGCGCATGCCATGGACATAGCACTATATGTGGTATATGGTGGTGGTTGTGAGGACAAAAGGGAGAAGATAGTCTCACATCAACTAGGCGTATCAACGGGCTATGGAGATGCCCATTAATAGATATCAATGTGAGTGAGTAGGGATTGCCATGCAACGGATGCACTAGAGCTATAAATGTATGAAAGCTCAACAAAAGAAACTAAGTGGGTGTGCATCCAACTTGCTTGCTCACGAAGACCTAGGGCATTTTGAGGAAGCCCATCATTGGAATATACAAGCCAAGTTCTATAATGAAAAATTCTCACTAGTATATGAAAGTGACGACATAGGAGACTCTCTATCATGAAGATCATGGTGCTATTTTGAAGCACAAGTGTGGAAAGAGATAGTAGCATTGTCCCTTCTCTCTTTTCTCTCATATTTTTATTTGGTGGGATTCTTTGGCCTCTCTTTTTTATATGGGCTTATTTGGCCTTTTTTATAAAGTTCGAAGTCTCATCCGGCCTTGTGGGGGAATCATAGTCTTCATCATCCTTTCCTCACTTGGGACAATGCTCTAATAATGAAGATCATCACACTTTTATTGATTTACAACTCAAAAATTACAATTCAACACTTAGAACAAAATATGACTCTATGTGAATGCCTTCGGCGGTGTACCGGGATATGCAATGAATCAAGAGTGACATGTATGAAAAATTATGAAGGTGGCCTTGCCACAAATACGATGACAACTACATGATCATGCAAAGAGCAATATGACAATGATGGAGCGTGTCATAATAAATGGAACGATGGAGAGTTGCATGGCAATATATCTCGGAATGGCTATGGAAATGCCATAATAGGTAGGTATGGTGGCTGTTTTGAGGAAGGTAAATAATGGGTGCATGATACCGGCGAAGGTTGCGCGGCATAATAAAGGCTAGCAAAGTGGAAGCGTGAGTGTGCGTATATCCATGGACTCACATTAGTCATAAAGAACTCATATACTTATTGCAAAAGTCTACTTGCCCTCGAAGCAAAGTACTACTATGCATGCTCCTAGGGTAAGGGTTGGTAGGAGTTAACCATCGCGCGATCCCGACCTCCACTCATAAGGAAGATAATTAAAAGAGCACCCCATGCAAACAATTTGTCACACAACTTTTACCATACGTGCATGCTATGGGACTTGCCAACTTCAACACAAGTATTTCTAAATTTCATAATTACCCAACTAGCATGACTCTAACATTACCACCTTTATATCTCAAAACAATTATCAAGCATCAAATTGATCATAGTGTTTAATGCACTTTCTATGATAGTTTTTATTATACCCAACTTGGATGCTCATCATTCTAGGACCAAATTTATAACCATAGAAAATACCATGATGTTCTAAAAGACCCTCAAAATAATATAAGTGAATCATGAGAGATCAACAATTTCTTCAAAATAAAGCCACCGCCGTGCTCTAGAAAGTATGAGTGAAGCACATAGAGCAAAACTATCTAGCTCAAAAGATATAAGTGAAGCACATAGAGTATTCTGATAAATTTTAAATCATGTGGGTTTCTACCAAAAGGTGTGTACAGCAAGGATGATTGTGGTAAACTAGAAAGCACTCATATCATACAAGATGCTCCAAGCAAAACACATATCATGTGGCGAATAAAAATA
Source organism: Triticum dicoccoides (assembly GCF_002162155.2). NCBI lineage: Eukaryota > Viridiplantae > Streptophyta > Magnoliopsida > Poales > Poaceae > Triticum > Triticum dicoccoides. The sequence goes on from NC_041393.1 coordinate 149,990,370, forward strand.
TAGCTCCAAGTAAAGTTATCGATAGACGAAGACGAAAGAGGGGATGCCTTCCGGGGCATCCCCAAGCTTAGGCTTTTGGTTATCCTTGAATATCTTGGGGTTACATGGGCATCCCAAGCTTATGCTCTTGCCACACCTTATTCCATAGTCCATCAAATCTTTACCCAAAACTTCAAAACTTCACAACACAAAACTCAACAGGAAATCTCATAAGCTCCGTTAGTGCAAGAAAGAAAAACCACCACATAAGGTACTGTAATGAAATCATTATTTATTTATATTGGTGTTAAACCTACTGTATTCCAACTTCTCTATGGTTCATACCCCCCGATACTAGCCATAGATGCATCAAAATAAGCAAACAACACACGAAAAACAGAATCTGTCAAAAACAGAACAGTCTGTAGCAATCTGTAACTTTCGAATACTTCTGGAACGCTAAAAATCCTACAAAACTAGGAAGTCCTGGGAAATTTGTCTATTGATCTACAGAAAAAAGAATCAACGCAAAACAACGTTTCTGTGAATTACTAAAATTATTTTAGTGCGTGCAAAAGTTTCTGTTTTTCAGCAGAATCAGATTAACTATCACCATAGGTTATCCTATAGGTTCTACTTGGCAGAAACACTAATTAAAACATGAAAACACATCTAAACAGAAGCTAGATGAAAAATTTATTAATAAACAGAAGCAAAAAGTAATAAACAAAAATAAAATTGGGTTGCCTCCCAACTAGCGCTATTGTTTAACGCCCCTAGCTAGGCATAAAAGTGAGAATAGATCTAAGTATTGCCATCTTTGGCATTCAATTCATAAGTAGCTCACATGATAGATTCATAAGGTAATTTAACTTTATTTTTTGGAAAGTGTTCCATGCCTTTCCTTAATGGGAATTGGAATCTAATATTCCCTTCCTTTATATCAATAATTGCACCAATCGTTCTAAGGAAAGGTCTACCAAGAATAATAGGACATGAAAGATTGCAATCTATATCAAGAACGATAAAATCTACGGGTACATAATTCCTATTTGCAATAATAAGAACATCATTGATCCTTCCCATAGGTTTCTTAATGGTCTAATCCGCAAGGTGCAAGTTTAAAGAGTAGTCATCAAAATCCTGGAAACCTAGCACATCACATAAAGTTTTCGGAATCATGGAAACACTAGCACCCAAATCACATAGAGCATAGCACTCATGATCTTTAATTTTAATCTTTATAGTAGGTTCCCACTCATCATAAAGTTTTCTAGGTATAGAAATTTCCAAATTAAGTTTTTCTTCATACGATTGCATCAAGGCATCAACAATATGTTTGGTAAAAGCTTTATTTTGACTATAAGCATGAGGAGAATTCAACATGGATTGCAACAAGGAAATACAATCTATTAAAGAACAATTATAATAATTAAATTCCTTGAAATCCATAATAGTGGGTTCAATGCTATTTAAAGTCTTGACCTCTCCAATCCCACTTTTACCAAATTTAGCATCAAGATCTAAAAACTCCGAATTATTGGGACGCCTTTTAACTAAAGTTGACTCATCTCCAGTCCCATAATTATTAAGATTCATATTGCAAAACAAGGATTTAATAGGGGATACATCAATAACTTTTAGATCTTCATCATTATTTTCATGGAAACTAGAAGAACACGCTTTTACAAAGCAATCTTTCTTAGCACGTAACCTAGCGGTTCTTTCTTTGCACTCATCAATGGAAATTCTCATGGCTTTGAGAGACTCATTGATATCATGCTTAGTTGGAATAGATCTAAGTTTCAAATAATCAACATCAAGCGAAAGCCTATCAATGTTCCTAGCCAAATCATCAACTTTAAGCAATTTTTCTTCAAGCAAAGTATTAAAATTCTTTTGAGAGATCACAAATTCTTTAACGCTATTCTCAAAATCAGAGGGCATTTTATTAAAATTTCCATAAGAGTTGTTGTAGGAATTACCATAATTGTTACAGGAATTACTAGGGAACGGTCTAGGATTAAAGTTTCCTCTATAAGCATTGTTACCAAAATTATTCCTACCAACAAAATTCACATCCATAGATTCATTATTATTCTCAATCAAAGTAGACAAAGGCATATCATTAGGATCAATAGGAGCACTCTTAGTAGCAAGCAATTTCATAAGTTCATCCATCTTTCCACTCAAAACATTAATTTCTTCTATAGCATGCACTTTTTTACTAGTAGATCTTTCGGTGTGCCATTGAGAATAATTAGCCATAATGTTATCAAGGAGTTTAGTAGCTTCTCCTAAGGTGATTTCCATAAAAGTGCCTTTCGTGACCGAATCTAAAAGATTTCTAGAAGCAAAATTCAATCCGACATAAATTTTTTGTATGATCATCCATAAGTTCAAACCATGAGTAGGGCAATTGCGAATCATTAATTTCATTCTTTCCCAAGATTGGGCAACATGCTCATGATCAAGTTGTTTAAAATTCATAATATTGTTTCTAAGAGAGATGATCTTAGCGGGAGGAAAATACTTAGAGATAAAAGCATCTTTGCACTTATTTCATTAATTAATACTATTCTTAGGCAAAGACGAAAACCAAGTTTTAGCACGATATCTAAGTGAAAACGGAAATAACTTCAATTTAACAATATCATTATCCGTATCTTTCTTCTTTTGCATATCACACAAATCAACAAAGTTGTTTAGATGAGTAGCGGCATCTTCACTAGGAAGGCCAGAGAATTGATCTTTCATAACAAGATTCAACAAAGCAACATTGATTTCACAAGATTCAACATCATTAAGAGGAGAACACGGAGTGCTAAGGAAATCATTATTATTGGTATTGGAAAAGTCCATAATTTGGTATTATCTTGAGCCATCGTGACAAATAATTCAACACACAAGCACACAAAAAGGCAAGCAAAAAAGGAAGGAGATTGGGAAAGAGAGGGCGAATAAAATGGCAAGGGTGAAGTGGGGGAGAGGAAAATGAGAGGCAAATGGCAAATAATGTAATGCGAGGGAGATGAGTTTGTGATGGGTACTTGGTATGTCTTGACTTGAGCGAAGATCTCCCCGACAACGGTGCCAGAAATCCTTCTTGCTACCTCTTGAGCACTGCGTTGGTTTTCCTTGAAGAGGAAAGGGTGATGCAACAAAGTAGCGTAAGTATTTCCCTCAGTTTTTGAGAACCAAGGTATCAATCCTGTAGGAGGCTCCTCAAAAGTCCCACGCACCTACGCAAAGAAATAAGAACCTCGCAACCAACGCAATAAAGGGGTTGTCAATCCCTTCACGGTAACTTGCAAAAGTGAGATTTGATAGAGATAATAAGATAAGATAAATATTTTTGGTATTTTTATGATATAGATTGGAAAATAAAAGATGCAAATAAAAGTTGATGAAAAACTTATATGATAAAAGATAGACCCGGGGGACATAGGTTTCACTAGTGGCTTCTCTTAAGATAGCATAAGTATTACGGTGGGTGAACAAATTACTGTCGAGCAATTGATAGAAAAGTGCATAGTTATGAGATTATCTAGGCATGATCATGTATATAGGCATCATGCCCGTGACAAGTAGATCGAAACGATTCTGCATCTACTACTATTACTCCACACATCGACCGACTCCTGCCTGCATCTAGAGTATTAAGTTCATGAAGAACAGAGTAACACATTAAGAAAGATGACATGATGTAGAGGGATAAACTCATGCAATATGATATAAACCCCATCTTTTTATCCTCGATGGCAACAATACAATACGTGCCTTGCTGCCCCTGCTGTCACTGGGAAAGGACACCGCAAGATTGAACCCAAAGCTAAGCACTTCTCCCATTGCAAGAAAGATCAATCTAGTAGGCCAAACCAAACTGATAATTCGAAGAGACTTAGAAAGATAACTTAATCACACATAAAAGAATTCAGAGGAGATTCAAATATTTCTCATACATAAACTTGATCATAAACCCACAGTTCATCGGGTCTGGACAAACACATCGCAAAAAGAGTTACATCGAATAGATCTCCAAGAAGATCGAGCAGAATGTTGTATTGAGATTCAAAGAGAGAGAAGAAGCCATCTAGCTAATAATTATGCACCCGAAGGTCTGTGGTAAACTACTCACAACTTATCGGAGAGGCCTTGGAGATGATGTAGAGGCCCTCCATGGTCGATTCCCCCTCCAGCGGAGCGTCAACGAAGGCTCCAAGATGGATCTAGTGGATACAGAAGGTTGCGGCAGTGGAAATAGTTTTTCGTGGTGCTCCTGGATGTTTTCAGGGTACGTGGATATATATAGGAGGAATAAGTAGGTCGGTTGATGCTCAAGGGGCCCACGAGGGTGGGGGGTGGGCCAGGCACCCTCATGGCCGCCTCGTTCGCTGCTTGACGTCCACTCCAAGTCTCCTGGATTGCGTTTGTTCCAAAAAAATCACCCCATAAGGTTTCATTCCGTTTGGACTCCATTTGATATTCCTTTCCTTCAAAACACTGAAATAGGAAAAAATTCAGCAATTTGGGCTGGGCCTCCGGTTAGTAGGTTAGTCCCCAAAAATTATATAAAAGTGTAGAGTAAAGCCCATAAACATCCAAAACAGGTAATATAATAGTATGGAACAATCAAAATTTATAGATACGTTGGAGACGTATCAAACCTTGCGGCTATGGTAGCGGCAGAAGGCTTGCTGGTAGCGTGCTGCTCTCACAGCCACCTGAAGACGATCTTCCTCGAGGAGCGTCGCCTCATCTTGCCGCAATTGCCCTTGCTCAAGCTCATCATAAGCGAGCACTCGGGGTGACCCGTATATGATTTCTATGGGGAGAACTGCTTCTGCCCTGTATTCCAGGGCAAAGGGCGTCTGGCCGATGGCTAGATTTGGTGTCGTTCTGATCGACCAAAGAACCGCCAGCAACTCATCAATGTAGCGCCTTCCTGAAAGTGCTAGTTATCGACTAGAGGGGGGGGGGGGTGAATAGGCGATTTTTATCAAAGTCTTCAAAACGTGGAAGTTTCGAAGACAAACAATAGAAATGACCTAATTGATATGCAGCAGAAGATAAACTACAAAAAGCAAGCCATAGTCAAGTATGCAATAATGTGAACATACAAAGACTAATAGCAGCTAGGTAGTAAGGATCAGGATGGAAGATAGTATGAAGCCAATCAACGATAGTAGTCAAGCAATGAAGTCAAACAGATAAGACAAATAAGCAATGACTTCACGAAGACAAACGCAAAGTAAAGGAGGGAAGGGATAGAACCAGTCACTTGTTGAAGACACATGATTTGTTGGACCAGTTCCAGTTGCTGTGACAACTGTACGTCTGGTTAGGCAGGCTGAGATTCAACTCAGAAGACCGCGTCTTCACCTTATTCCCCTTGAGCTAAGGACACATAGTCCTCGCCCAATCACTCTGGTAAGTCTTCAAGGTAGACTTCCGAACCTTCACAGACTTCGTTCACCGGCAATCCACAATGACTCTTGGATGCTCAGAACACGACGCCTAACCGGCTGGAGGATACACAGTCCTCAAGTGTAATAAGTCTTCAAGTCACACAGACATAAAGACTTCAGTGACGCCTAACACTCTTTGGCTCTGGGTGTTTGGGCTTTGTCCTCACAAGGATTTCTCTCTCAAAGGCTTCAAGGTGGGTTGCTCTCAAAACGACAAAAGCCGTAAACTTAACTCTGAGCAGCCACCAATTTATGGTGTAGGGGGTGGGCTATTTATAGCCACAAGGCAACCCGACCTGATATGTCCGAAATGACACTGGGTCACTAAGGAACTGACACGTGTTCCAACGGTCAGATTTCAAACACACATGGCAACTTTACTTGGGCTACAAGCAAAGCTGACTCATCCAGCTCTGGATAAGATTTGCTCTCATTGTCTTTGGTCGAAGACATAGGATTTGGGTTGAGCATCACTTCAGTCACTCTGACTTTGTTCACTTGGACCCCACTCAACAGTACAGTGGTTCCTATGACTCAACAAAGAAGAAAAGGAAACAACGAAACAACTCAGTCTTCGCGCTCCATAGTCTTCACTCAATGTCTTCTCATGTCATAGTCTTCAGTGTGAATATCTTCACACACCACCATTGTCTTCAATGTCTTCATACATTTTTAGGGGTCATCTCCGGTAGGTAAACCGAATCAATGAGGGGCACTTCCTGCGTTATCCTGAAATTCTCACAAACGCATTAGTCCCTCAACCAACTTTGTCGTCAATACTCCAAAACCAACTAGGGGTGGCACTAGATGCACTTACAATCTCCCCCTTTTTGGTGATTGATGACAAATTGGTTGAAGTTCTCAACGGGAAAGAAGTATGTGAAATTGTAAAGGATAGCGTATTGTCTTCATAAGTGGCAAGGGCTCCCCCTGAAGATGTGCATATAAATAATTTGCTTTTGGAATGCAAATGCACATGGCAGGTTGTACTTGTGGAGATCCTCTTTAACTTATGAAGATAATTCATCATGCACGAAATGATATAACTAAGAGAATGACATGCATAATGAAAAATGGACGTCTGCAGAATGATCTAAGTGCGGAAGTTATCATCGCACATGGAAACACAAATAAGTAGCAGACGACCATCAAGTTTAAGTGTTACAACTCAAAGAACGAAGTGTATCAAAACGCAAGAGTTGTAAGCACTTAGGCAAAAATATAAAGCAACCACACTTCTGAACCCGCTTGAAGACTATCAACTCATATGCTTCTCCCCCTTTTGTCAGTAATGACCAAAAAGGTTTGAAGACATAGAGCATCTACTCGTCCTCATGAGGAGTAGGTGAAGCAGTAGGGTTGTCGTTGTTATTTGGCGGTGCAGACGAACTTGGGTGCAGTGTCGATGCGTGCAGAAGTAGGGGGCGGTGAAGTTGCATCGTCTTCATCATCGATCACATTGGCATTTACAGTTGCCGCGGAGGAAGAATAGTCAGAGTCTTCAAGAGATGGAGTTCTACGTAGGACAGCATTCCGTGGAGGAGTGGAGTCAAACTTGAATCTTTCAGTGAAGCCATCGTCTTGAAGATCTGCTTCAGCACTGAGCGGGGTCAAACTCTTCCATGATCGCTGACAAGTTTCGTGAGTGACAAATGCATTCTTGGTGGCAAGGTTTCGAATGCGATTTACATCCACCAAGAGGCTTTGCATCTGACGCTTGAGCCAAAAATGATGCTTATCTTGTTTCTGATGCAGGGCCACAAGAAGTTCTCGGTCATTTAGGACCTGAGAGCGCTTTCGAGGCCTTTGAGAAATTGTGCTCTCAATAGCTTCAGTTGGCGCACGATGAGGTAGACGAGTGTTTCCAGCCATTGGATAGACACGAGTTACTGCTTGGACTCCTTCAATAGGCTGAGTGAAGCTTTGGTGTTCAGCATTTTGAAGACTAAGAGGCTTCTTGGCAGGCTCAGGGTATATTCTTGGACTCCAGAAACGATCTGATGATATTCTTGGCCTTGTGTAGGGGTTCTTTGAGCTGTCAAAGAATGTGTTGTGGCTTTTGAAGCCATTTGCATTGAAGGACCCGACAGATGTGGTAGTACTTGGAAACCTTCACAGTCTTGGCTTTGGCTTCTGGACCTGAGGCCTATGCTCAATGTGATAGTCAAACTGAGGACCAGAGACATTAGGCGGAGGGACCAGAACGGGCCATCTTACTGTGATTAGCTCGCCATGGTTGTATGCTTGCTCAATTGTATAGGGCCTTGGTGGCGGAACAGGAGTAGTGGCTTCGGGCTGCACAACAGAAGCTTCAGGAGCATTTTCAGCATTGACTTCTGGTACGGTGCTTGGGACAGGCTCCACATTAGCTTCAGCCATGACTATGTCATTGGCTTCATTGGTGTTGGTGGTGGCAGTCTCAAGGTTTTCAACCTCCACTTGATGAGCTGGAGGGTCAGGCACAGACACGTTCACTTCATGAACAACTTCTTCAGGAATAGGGGGAGTAGGGACACGTTCTTCTTGAAGTTCGTCATCGGCTGATGCAGCCGGATTGTCTTCAGCAGCTGGTGCTTCAGACACGGAGACATTTACAGCAGGAGTGGCTTCTGAAAACACTTGACGTGCAACAGGTTGATGGTGCACCTCTCCTTCTGGAACGCTCGGAAGAGGGACTTGAGGCCTTGGTCCTTTGCGAAGCCTTTGGAGTACAGGCGACGCCTTGGGAGATGGAGTAGGAAGGTCCTCATCCTCTTCAACTTGCACGGATGGTGTGACTTGTTGTTGTTGGGGAGTACTGGGGGAGTCTTGTTGTTGCGGGCGATCAGCCCATGAAGCATCCTGAGCAATTGGCATCAGAGGACGACCAATGCTGATGATTTTGTTGTTCGTAAGAATAGGCGATGATACCACATTGTATTCAATTTGAGGAAGAACTTCATCATCTTCAACATTGTCCTGGTGACCAATGTCTTCAGCAGTGATGGGATCAACTGTTGGAATCTCTTCAGCTTCAGGAGCCTCTATGGAAGCAGGCTCATGAACAGTCATTCGTAGTTCTTGGGTTGCAGATGCAGGACGAACCACTGAGATGGGTTCAACAATAAGGGGCTCTGTGGGAGCAGCCCGATTTTTCTTGGTCTTGCGCTTCTTCTTGGAGGGAGCAGCATAAGAGGCTTCAGAGGTTTTCCTTTTCCTGGCTTCAGCCTCTACAGCCCTCGTCTTCTTCTGTTCTGAAGCGGTTGACGTGACTTTTGGCTTCGAGCCAGTCATGCTGCTTGGGAAGACAATGCGAGGTTCATCTTGCCTTGAAGGTGCAGGTTGGACAGTTGGTAGCTTCTTCTTCTTTGCAGCCATCCTGGAGTCGATGCCAGGACGACCAAGAGCCTTGCGCTTCTCAGCCTCATTGTAGGCAAGCACACACTTGTCAGCCAGATTTTTCATGCGCTCACGAGAGCCTCGAGCTTCTTCACGCTTCTTGTGAAAGGCTTCTTTGAGCTTGTGCAGCATGATCTTGAAGTTCTTGACATCTTGCACATTGAGCGTGGCCACATGCTTCTTGAACTGAGCCTTTTCATAGTCAATCTTGTGCTTCAGTTTGACGATGCGCTGAGCAATAGCTAGCTCAGAAGCAATGGCGCCATTGAAGGCGACGCTGAGGCCAATTGGAAGTTGCAGATCATCAAAGCTGAGATTTGGTGTGTCAAACCATTCATCAATGAAGTTATGGATGACTGCCACATCAAAGAGTGGCAAATTATTGAAGATCTCTGCTTCTTCCTTACTCTTGATCAGTTGCTCAAGAGCATCATCTGCAAGATCGTCATCGCTGGACAGATCAATGTGCTCTTCATGCAGAATGGCAGCAGGAGTCAATGTCTGATCAGTACTCTTGATGATTTTCTTTTTCTTCTCCGTCTTCTTGGAGATGCGTGAAAGATCTTCGGACTGCACACTGTCTTCAGGAGGTGCAGTGGCCAGTGGCTTCACACGAGAAGCTTTTGGAGGTGCAGCTGATGTTGAAGCCTTAATTTTCTTTGGCTTCTGCGGGCTTGGAGGAGGAGCTGGGGCTTCATCAGAATCAGCATCATTATCAGAATGATCCACTTTGGCACCTTGTACCAAGATGTAAGAGATGAGGCCATCAAGGTTTGAAAAGGAGCCGATTCTATTTTCTTCCGCTTCACGTGTGCCATCTTCATGGGGAGCAGAGGGACCAGGGTTGAAGACTAATCCCCATGACTTCTTGTTCTCCTTTGCCGATGCCTTTGCATACTGGAAGTTGCGCTTGAAGAGATTACCGTCACGACACCAGAGCAATGATGATGGATCGGCATTCTTAGGCTGTGGTCCACGGACCATACAAGGATAAAACTCTTGTGCAATGGCTTCAGCTTTGTTCTTGGGGGGAAGGCCTCGATAGAGAATATCACCCTAAGGACTCTTGATAGCATTCTTCTCAGCGTACTCCTGGGTCACGAACTTGTACTTGAACCATTGTTCAGCCCAATAGCGTCGAATCCATTGGATTTGTGTCTTGCGCTAATTATAATCCTCTTTAGGATATGTTTTGTAGATTTCTGCAAGATCATCAGGCAGATCCTTCGATGTTCCCCCTCGACGCTGTCTGCCACCCTTCCTTACAGAATTCAATGTGTTGCTGTAAGAATTCTGCAAACGAATGTAGACTATGAGAACCTACGGATTCTCCCACAGACATGTACCTGTGACAGCATTAGAGATGCGAGGGAAGGGGAAGAGGTCATATGCATTCTCAGAAGATTTTGAAGATAAATCAGTTTGAATACATTGACCTCATGTTGCAAAGACATTCACTTATATGTTGAGAGTCGGTTCCAGATTTGTATGAATCCATGAATAAGTACAAGTGAGGAATCTAACTAGATATGAAGCTTAAGTGAATATACTAGGCAGTATGAGATGCAGACAGAATAGATCTAACTTTGTATAGACAGAAACCAATTTTGGTAAATTGGATGAATCATTGAGGATCAAAAATATGGTAAAAATAGAGTTATATTTACCACACATTGAACTGCTAGATGGGATGAAAGGAGACCGAGCAGTTCAATCCACCATGCCCTAACTTGGCGACGGAGGACACCTACGACGGCGGCGGAGAGGACGATGCCCGTGGCCGGCGTGAGGACGGCGTCGGAGAAGTTGCGGCAGCTAAGCGCTTTGTCGCTGGCGTCGTCGAGAGCTAGCGGTGGCGCTAGGGTTTTGAAGAGGTGGAGAGGTGGAAGAAGGTTTTCTTGACCGCAGGGGACACATATTTATAAGTAGGTGTGCGGCATAGCGCAATTACGCAGGTGCCCCTATCTGTTCACATCCGTGGGACACGTGGCAAGCATGCAACATACTCAGAGTTGTCCCATGTTCCCACGCCTGCCAAGTTTGTCGGATGGTTGTTCCGGCTTCTCCGGATTTCAACAATAAAGATGAATCATTTAAAAGGACTTGATGTTTGTCTCTGTGTCTTCTGCTGACAAGGATGCAGAGAAGACATTTGACAGTTGAGGGAGTCCTGGACTAGGGGGTGTCCGGATAGCCGAACTATCATCATTGGCCGGACTCCAAGACTATGAAGATACAAGATTGAAGACTTCGTCCCATGTCCGGATGGGACTTTCCTTGGCGTGGAAGCCAAGCTTGGCGATACGGATATGTAGATCTCCTACCATTGTAACCGACTCTGTGTAACCCTAGCCCTCTCCGGTGTCTATATAAACCGGATGGCTTTAGTCCATAGGACAAACAACAATCATACCATAGGCTAGCTTCTAGGGTTTACTCTCCTTGATCTCGTGGTAGATCTACTCTTGTAACACACATCATCAATATTAATCAAGCAGGACGTAGGGTTTTACCTCCATCAAGAGGGCCCGAACCTGGGTAAAACATCGTGTCCCTTGTCTCCTGTTACCATCCTCCTAGACCCACAGTTCGGGACCCCCTACCCGAGATCCGCCGGTTTTGACACCGACATTGGTGCTTTCATTGAGAGTTCCTCTGTGTCGTCACCGATAGGCTCGATGGCTTCTTCGATCATCATCAATGACGCAGTCCAGGGTGAGACCTTCCTCCCCGGACAAATCTTCGTATTCGGCGGCTTTGCACTGCGGGCCAATTTGCTTGGCCATCTGGAGCAGATCGAAAGCTACGCCCCTGGCCGTCAGGTCAGATTTGGAAGTTTGAACTTCACGACTGACATCCGCGGGGACTTGATCTTCGATGGATTCGAGCCACAGCCAAGCGCGCCGCACTGTCACGACGGGCATGATTTAGCTCTGCAGCCGGACAGTACCCTGGAGGCCGCACTCGAGCCCGCTCCAATCTTCAATTCGGAGCCGGCTACGCAGATCGAGGACGGATGGCTAGACACCGCCTCGAGGGCTGCAACCTCTACGGCGATAGAGCCGAACACTAACCTTGTCCCTCACAAAGCTCGTGACTCCGAGGTGCCGGACTCCTTGCCGAACTCCTTGCCGGACTCCGAACCTCCCGCGCCCCCTCCAATCGGATCCGATTGGGCACCGATCATGGAGTTCACCACTGTGGACATCTTTCAACACTCACCTTTCGGCGACATCTTGAGTTCGCTAAAGTATCTCTCGTTATCAGGAGAGCCCTGGCTGGACTGCGGTCAGGACGGTTGGGATGCGGACAACGAAGAAATTCAAAGCCCACCCACCACCCACTTGGTAGCCACTGTCGACGATCTAACCGACAAGCTAGACTACGACTCCGAAGACATCGACGGTATGGACGACGATGCCGGAGACGACCAAGAACCAGCGCCTACCGGGCACCGGAAAGCCACCTCATCATATGACATATACATGGTGGATATCCCAAAGGATGGGAATGGCGAAGGAACAATGGAGGATGACCCCTCCAAGAAACAGCCCAAGCGCAGGCGCCAGCGGTGCCGCTCTAAATCCCGCCACAACAAGAATGAACATTCTGGCACCGGAGATAATAACACATCGGACAGTGCCGAAGACAACCCACTCCAGCAAGATTCAGCGCAGGAGGACGGAGACGCCAGCCCTCATGAGAGAGCGGCAGAAGAAGAGGTAGAGGATTATATGCCTCCCTTCGGAGACGAGGCAAGCCTCGACGATGACGAATTCGTCGTGCCTGAGGATCTCGTCGAACAAGAGCGTTTTAAACGCAGGCTTATGGCCACGGCAAACAGCCTCAAGAAAAAGCAGCAACAGCTTAGAGCTGATCAAGATCTGCTAGCCGACAGATTTACTGAAGTCCTTGCGGCCGAAGAGCATGAGCTCGAATGCCCCTCCAAAAGCTACCCTAAACGCAAGCTGCTCCCCCGATTAGAGGAGGAGGCGTATGAACCTGCATCACCAGCAGACAATACGGCTGACCGACCACCCCGAGGTCGCGACAGAGAGGCCTCTAGGCCCTTCACTAGAACCGTACCCAGGCATCGCTCGAAAAGCACAAGGCCACAGGGGAACGCTCCGGACTTGCGAGGTATATTGGAGGATAAGGCAAGACAATCAAGATCGATCTATGGATCGCGTGGGCGCCCCATGATACGTGACGACAACCGTCGCGCCGGACACAGTAAGTCCGGCCGGGCCGAACAAAATAGACAATGCTCTTTTGAGCTCCGTCGTGATATCGCCCAGTATAGAGGCGCCGCACACCCACTACACTTCACAGATGAAGTAATGGATCATCAAATCCCCGAAGGGTTTAAACCCGTGAATATTGAATCTTACGATGGCACAACAGAACCCGCGATTTGGATCGAAGACTATCTCCTTCACATCCACATGGCCCGTGGTGACGATCTTCACGCCATCAAATATCTCCCCCTCAAGCTTAAAGGACCAGCCCGACATTGGCTTAACAGCTTGCCATCAGAGTCAATTGGGAGTTGGGAAGACCTGGAAGCCGCATTCCTCCATAACTTCCAAGGCACGTATGTGCGACCACCAGACGCTGATGACCTAAGCCACATAATTTAGCAGCCAGACGAATCGGCCAGACAATTCTGGACACGGTTCTTAACCAAGAAAAACCAAATCGTCGACTGTCCGGATGCGGAGGCCCTCGCGGCCTTCAAGCATAACATCCGCGACGAGTGGCTAGCCCGGCACCTGGGACAGGAAAAGCCGAAATCCATGGCAGCCCTCACATCACTCATGACCCGCTTCTGCGCGGGTGAGGATAGCTGGCTAGCACGCAGCAACAACCTCAGCAAAAATTCTGGCAGTCCGGATATCAAGGACCGTAATGGCAGGTCGCATCGTAACAAAAACAAACGCCGCATTAACGGCGACAATAGTGAGGATACGGCTGTCAATGCCGGATTCAGAGGCTCTAAACCCGGTCAGCGGAAAAAGCCATTCAAAAGAACTACTCCGGGTCCGTACAATTTGGCCCGAATACTCGACCGCTCGTGCCAGATACATGGCACCCCCGAAAAACCAGCCAACCACACCAACAGGGACTGTTGGGTATTCAAGCAGGCGGGCAAGTTAATCGCTGAAAACAATGACAAGGGGCTGCATAGCGATGACGAGGAAGAGACCTGAACGCCGAACAATAGAGGATAGAAGGGTTTCCCCCCACAGGTGTGGACGGTGAACATGATATACACAACACACATACCCAAAAGGGAGCGGAAGCGTGCACTCAGGGATGTATATGCGATGGAGCCAGTTGCCCTGAAGTTCAATCCATGGTCCTCCTGCCCGATCACTTTTGACCGAAGGGACCACCCCACCAGCATCCGCCATGGTGGATTTGCCGCATTGGTTTTAGACCCAATCATCGATGGCTTTCACCTCACCAGAGTCCTGATGGACGGCGGCAGCAGCCTGAACCTGCTTTATCAGGATACAGTGCGCAAAATGGGCATAGACCCCTCAAGGATTAAACCTACCAAGACGACCTTTAAAGGCGTCATACCAGGTGTAGAAGCCAATTGTACAGGCTCAGTTACACTGGAAGTGGTGTTCGGATCCCCGGATAACTTCCGAAGCGAGGAGTTAATCTTCGACATAGTTCCATTCCGCAGCGGCTATCATGCCCTGCTCGGACGTACCGCGTTTGCAAAGTTCAACGCGGTGCCGCACTATGCATACCTCAAGCTCAAGATGCCAGGCCCTTGAGGAGTCATCACGGTCAACGGAAACACTAAACGTTCTCTCCGAACGGAGGAACATACAGCGGCTCTCGCGGCAGAAGTACAATGCAGCCTCTTAAGGCAATTCTCGAGTCCGGCCGTTAAGCGGCCGGACACGGCTAAACGCGCCCGGAGTAACCTACAACAAGACCACCTGGCACGTTCTGAGCACGCGTAGCAGTGCGGCCCCAACCCCAGCCCCTACAAAACGTCAAGACAGGTCCTTCGCGTACATCATTACGCTCTGAAGATACCATGGGCATGGGGAGAGGGGCACGACCACGATAGGCCCAGAATGTGGCTCAACCACACCAGGGGCTCTCAAGTGTGTCGTTCTTTTTTTCTTTCTTTCTCTATTTTTACCCACAGGACTCCATTCGTCTGAGGCCCTGTCCGGCAGCAGACCTGCCGAACTCACGATGCAACAGCTAGGGAAGGAGAAAGGCTACAACGAATATCCAGGTGGTCTCCATTACAAGCATTAAATCTGTTTTATGCACCATTCCGCAGCCTACCCCTGGAGGGGGACATGTTTAATAGTCCCATCCCTTGCTTATCGCACCATTTGTATCGTTCTGCATTTACAACAGTTTTTCTTGAATAAGTAATGCAGCACCTTTTTGCTTCCAATTGCATTTCTTTCTTATACATATGTTCATTTATGACATGTTGCATCCGTACATTTTGGTACGGCTAAATACACTAGGGGCTTATGTTTCCCGCATCATGGTGTGATAAGTCCGAACACTTCCACAAGTGCGGCACCCCGAACTTATAGCATTATATGCATCGGCTCCGAATCATGTCTTGGGTCAATAGTTTGGTTTGCCCGGCTCCCATGGTTTGGTACCTTACGTTCCATTGTATCGGCTAAGGTAGCACTGGGAGAACCACTGCGATTGCACCCTAGTTGAGCTGGGCGAGCGCCTCAGTGGAGAAAGCTGAAACTGACTGTCATGATGAGGCGAGAGCTGGTCGCTGTTCGAGAGGTATTTTGCGAGTCCCTAAAGACTTATGCCGCTTAGAGCGAGGAGCCGGTTTTTGTCTGGCCCAGGCGTGGATAGCGCCCCAAATTCGGCCTTCCGAAGACTAGGGGCTTCGCCGAAATTTAAAATTATAGAATTCTATGGCTAAGTGAGAGTGTTCAAGCATTATAAGTCTGGTTGCCTTGTTCGTTGTGTTGAGCGCCTCCCTAGATGGAACCAAAAATGGTAACAAGAGTGCTCAAGTTTATCCCGAACACCCCAGCACTCGTGGCATGGGAGCCGAAGCCGACGACTTGCCATCTCTCAGATTTGATAAACAGCCGCACAGAAGGTAATATTTTAAATTAACAAGCATTGCTTAGCGCATATGAACTAAGTTTTCAGCGCACAGGATAACAAAATGCGAGTCTACTCGAATATTACATCTTTGGAGCACTCACCCGCAATAACGCGGGCACCCTTCAGGACACTCTTATAATACATCTCGGGCGTGCGATGCTCCTTGCCCTGCGGTGGCGGGTCCGTCACAAGCTTCTGGGCATCCATCTTGCCCCAGTGCACCTTTGCGCGGGCAAGGGCCCGACGGGCACCCTCAATACAGGTGGAGTGCTTGATGACTTCAACCCACGGGCACGCATCCACCAGCCGCCGCACCAGGCCGAAGTAGCTCCCAGGCATGACCTCCTTAGGCCACAGCCGAACTATGAGGCCCTTCATGGCCTGTTCGGCCACCTTGTGGAGCTCGACCAGCTGCTTCAGCTGGTCGCTAAGGGGCACCGGATGTCCGGCCTCAGCATACTGAGACTAGAAGACCTTCTCCGTCGAGCTCCCCTCCTCGGCCCGATAGAATGCGGCAGCATCGGATACGCTGCGAGGAAGATCTGCGAACGTCCCTGGAGAGCTCCGAATTCGGGTAAGTAACAGGTAATTAACACTCACATACTTACTTTGCATGAAAAATGCCTTACCCGCCGCTATTTTCTTCAACTCCTCGATTTCTTGGAGGGCTTTGTAGGCTTCGGCCTTAGCAGCTTTGGCACTCTCAAGAGCCGATGCAAGCTCAGACTCTCGAGTCTTTGAGTCACGCTCCAGGCTCTCATGTTTTTCCACGAGATCCTGGAGCTCTTGTTGTACCTCCGCCACCCGCGCCTCCTGCTTCTCTCGCTCGGTGCGCTCCGTGGCCGCATTACGTTCGGCCACGGCCACCACCTCCTTCAGGGTCGCCACCTTGTTAGTGGCCCCTGCAATACCCACATTATCCTTGTCATTCTTCTTGCAACCAAAATCCTTTTCTGTAAGGTACAATTTTAATAAGGTATTACTCACCTTCCTTGTCCTCGAGCTGCTTCTTGGCACGGCCGAGCTCGTTCTCGGACCGCTCGAGGCTTTGCTTCAAAGCATTGACCTCCGCAGTCAATGCGGCAGAGGTCAGCAGCGCAGCCTGCAATCCCATATTGACATATTTTTTATGACTCCTCAGTATATCTTTTTAGATCCTCAGTCTGGCTTTTCTTTCCAAACACCGAACCGAGCATCAGGGGCTACTGTCTATGCGGTACTATTTTACATACATCAAAATTCTTACCTCAAAGCCTGTTAGAAGGCTGCTGCAGGCTTCGGTCAGCCCACTCTTGGCGAGCTGAACCTTCTGAATCACCGCACTCATAATAGTGCGGTGTTCCTCTTCGATGGAGGCACCATTGAGCGCCTCCAGCAAGCTATCCGGCGCCTCCGGTTGGACGGAGGCTGCCGGCGTCACGGTCTTGCCCTTCTGGCGAAGGGGCCGCCCGCCGGACTCCGGAGCCACTATGGGTTCCGGGGCCGAGTCCGGTGCAAAGTCCGGGAGGTTTCCCTGCGACACCTCCAGGGCCTCCTCCTCCTGGTGGGTCCCTTCCCGGGATCCCACCTCGGCATCGTCCGCATCACGGGGGGTGGAGGCTGTCGGAAGAGAATCCATATCCGACGCACCTAAGGACCCGCTCAACGAAGCGGGAAGATCATCCTTGGGCGGACTGCAGGGTTGTATGCGGCATTAGAAAGACATTGTGTGGCAAAAAAGAAAAACCATGAAGTTATTCGGGAGTCCGGATACTTACGATCTCGCCAGGGGCTTGGCCCTTGGAGGCCAGTCCTCGTCGTCGTCACTGGCGTTGGCGGAGCAGTCCGGGGAAAGAGTTTTTCCCTTCTTGGACCCTTCGGCCTCCCTCGTTGGGGAGGCCTTCCTTTTCTTCCCTCCCCCCGCTGGGGGAGAGGCTTTCTTTTTCTCCTCCTCGCCTTTGTGGGAGGAGTCTGCCTCGGAGTCATCATCCGATAGCACCTGAAAACGGGAACTCTTCCGAGTGCCCGTGGCCTTCTTCTTGGTCTTCTTCTCCGGCACCACATGGGGTGCCGGAGCCAGCAGCCCCGTTAGGCGGGCGTCCGCTGGGTCCTCTGGCAATGGGGCCGGACAGATAGTCTGTTCGGCCTTCTTAAGCCAGCCCTGTCAAAGGAAAGGGAGTTTAGATCCCGCATAGAGTCAAACTATGACAAACAAGCGTCCCGTAAAGGACAAAATCACTTACCTCGTCAGCTGGACGCTGCGAGCTGAATCCGTGATCTTCGGTAGCGGATGCGGGAGCCGCGACGCCCTTGAACAGGACCTTCCAGACATCTTCGTACGTAGTGTCGAAGAGCCCGCTCAAAGTCTGGTGCTGCGCCGGATCGAACTCCCACATGTTGAAGCCCCGTCGTTGGCACGGGAGGATCCGGCGGACGAGCATGACCTGGACTACGTTGACAAGCTTGAGCTTCTTGTCCACTAGCTTTTGGACGCAGGCTTGGAGTCCGGTCAGCTCCTCCGAATCACCCCATGTCCGGCCGCTCTCTTTCCAGGAGGTGAGCCGTGTGGGGATGCCAGATCTGAATTCGGGGGCCGCTGCCCATTCAGGGTCACGCGGCTCGGTGATGTAGAACCACCCCGATTGCCACCCCTTGATGGTTTCCACGAAAGTGCCTTCAAGCCAAGTAACGTGGGACATCCTGCCCACCATGGCGCCTCCGCACTCCGCTTGGCTGCCCTTCACAACCTTCGGCTTGACACTGAAGGTCTTGAGCCACAAGCCGAAGTGGGGCTGGATGCAGAGGAAGGCCTCACACACGACGATAAACGCCGAGATGTTGAGGATGAAATTCGGGGCCAGATCATGGAAATCCAGGCCGTAGTAGAACATGAGCCCCCGGACAAAGGGATGGAGTGGGAAGCCCAGTCCGTGGAGGAAATGGGGAAGAAATACTACCCTCTCATGGGGCCTGGGGGTGGGGATGAGCTCTCCCTCGTCGGGGAGCCGGTGCGCGATGTTGCTGGACAAATATCCGGCGCTGCGCAGCTTCTGGATCTGCCCCTCCGTGATGGAGGAGGCCATCCACTTGCCTCCCGCTCCGGACATAGTTGGAGGAGGTTGAGGTGAGATGTGCGGACTTAGGCGCTGGAGCTCAAGTTCACGGAGATGGATAAGCTAAGGAGGAAGAAGGCGTAGGTAAAAGGGTTGGATCTTTATCCCCTTATATGGGCGGACACAAACATGCGTCCCCACCGGCCTGATAAAACTCGCTTATCCCCCAAGCGTCGCAATTAATGGCGCGGTTGGGTTACCCACGTCCGTATTAATGGGAATCCCGGAATAAGGGGAACACGATCTCTGCTTCGACAAGACGTGCCAAGGAAAACGCTTCGCTAAACGCGCTGAGGTGGTACAATAAAAACAATTCGAGTAAAGGCTTGGTAGTGGTGTGACGTCACGCCACGAAATACGTCAGTAGATTGAACTTGTGTAAATGTTATTCTCTCTACGGTGGTATCTGGAATTTATTTTGCAGAGCCGGACACTATCCTGGTGTTCACAATCTTCTATAAATTATTCGGAGGAGGAACCCGCCTTGCAATGCCGAAGACAATATGCGCGCCGGACTCATTGTCATTGAAGCCTGGTTCAGGGGCTACTGAGGGAGTCCTGGACTAGGGGGTGTCCGGATAGCCGAACTATCATCATTGGCCGGACTCCAAGACTATGAAGATACAAGATTGAAGACTTCGTCTCGTGTCCGGATGGGACTTTCCTTGGCATGGAAGGCAAGCTTGGCGATACGGATATGTAGATCTCCTACCATTGTAACCGACTCTGTGTAACCCTAGCCCTCTCCGGTGTCTATATAAACCGGATGGCTTTAGTCCGTAGGACAAACAACAATCATACCATAGGCTAGCTTCTAGGGTTTAGCCTCCTTGATCTCGTGGTAGATCTACTCTTGTAACACACATCATCAATATTAATCAAGCAGGACGTAGGGTTTTACCTCCATCAAGAGGGCCCGAACCTGGGTAAAACATCGTGTCCCTTGTCTCCTGTTACCATCCGCCTAGACGCACAGTTCGGGACCCCCTACCCGAGATCCGCCGGTTTTGACACCGACAACAATTTCAATAGAATGCATATGATTTGGATAGATAGAGTTTGAGATAGAAAGCATAGAGAGATTAGGGTCCGATCACATTCACTTAGTTCAAAAGATTCACAAATGAAGACATAGCTATAAGTGAATGCTGTAGAGGACAGAATACTAGTATATATATATATGAGAAATCAATCAACTCAACATAGTGAAGTAAATCATGAAGATAAGTTGAAAGTTGAAGACAAATCAATATGCGAAGATATTCAACAATAACGCCATGAGTGAAACACTTCAAACCAAGAAATTTGGTGGTGGCGTTACCCACCGTATAGGAAGTATTAGACCCAGACACGGCGCACAATTATCGTGGCGCTCCGAAGTCAAATTCCACGTTAATGTATTCACACTCAGAATGTAAGTCTTCATTGATTGAAGATATACTTTACTTCGTGTGTTGCACATCTAAGTCATCAACATGCATAAGTGTTAGGATGTGTGCTTGATCACAGGACATTTGAGGATTCCAAGATATTTAGCTCACACCGTAACTTGCAAAACCTTTTCTCATCCAGGGGCTTTGTGAAGATATCTGCCAGTTGCTCTTCAGTGTTGACATGAATGATGTCAATATCTTTCTTCATGACATGATCTCTGAGAAAGTGATGACGAATTTCAATGTGCTTTGTCTTCGAGTGCTGAACTGGATTGTTTGCAATCTTGATGGGGCTTTCGTTGTCGCAGAAGAGAGGTACTTGTTTCAGATTGACGCCATAGTCCTTGAGAGTTTGCTTCATCCACAGAAGCTGAGCACAACAAGATGCAGCATCAATGTATTCAGATTCAGCAGTTGAGAGTGATACACAGTTTAGCTTCTTTGAAGACCAACAGACAAGTGATCGTCCCAGAAAGTGACATGTTCCTGATGTAGACTTGCGATCCACCTTGTCACCAGCATAATCAACATCCGAGAATCCAACCAGGTCAAATCTTGAGCCCTTTGGATACCATAATCCGAGTGTTGGGGTGTAAGCCAAATATCGAAGAATTCGCTTCACAGCTAAGTGATGCGATTCCTTTGGTGCCGCTTGGAATTGATCACACATGCAAACACTAAGCATAATATCTGGCCTAGATGCACATATGTAAAGTAAAGAACCAATCATGGAGCGGTATACCTTTTGATCGAACTCTTTACCATTGTCGTCGGGACCAAGATGATGTTTGGCTGGCATTGGCGTCGTGTAACCTTTGCAATCTTGTATGCCGAACTTCTTCAGACAATCTTTGCGATATGAAGATGCCGTTCCTTTGCTGACGAATTTGAAGACCAAGGAAGAACTTTAGCTCACCCATCATGGACATCTGATATTTCTCTTGCATCATGTATCCAAACTCGTCACTATACTTCTGGTTGGTGCAGCCGAAGATTATGTCATCCACATATATTTGGCATACAAACAGTTCACCATCATATGTCTTCATGAAGAGTGTGGGATCTAGGGATCCTGGTTTGAAGCCTTTGCTCTTCAGGAAGTCTTTGATTGTATCATACCAAGCGCGAGGAGCTTGTTTGAGGCCATACAGTGCTTTGTTCAGTTTCTACACCATATCAGGATGTTTTGGATCTTCAAAGCCAGGTGGTTGAGCAACATACACTTCTTCTTCAATCTTGCCATTGAGGAAAGCACTCTTCACATCCATTTGATATAGCAAGATGTTGTGGTGATTACCATAGGCTAGCAGTATGCGAATAGCTTCAAGCCTTGCTACAGGAGCAAATGTTTCATCGAAGTCAATTCCTTCAACATGAGTATATCCTTGAGCCACAAGACGTGCTTTGTTTCTGACGACTTGACCATGCTCATCTTGCTTGTTTCGATATATCCATTTAGTGCCAATAATGTTATGCTTGCGAGGGTCAGGGCGCTTGACGAGTTCCCAAACATTATTCAGCTTGAACTTTTGAAGTTCTTCTTGCATGGCTTGAATCCATTCAGGTTCCATAAAGGCTTCAGCAACTTTCTTGGGTTCAGATATTGATACAAATGAAAAATGCCCACAGAAATTTGCTAACTGTGTTGCTCTTGAGCGAGTAAGTGGACCAGGTGCATTGATGCTATGGATTATCTTCTCAATTTGTACTTCATTTGCAAAACGAGGACTAACAGGACGAAGCCCTTGCACATGCTGATCATTGTCATCATTGGGAGGATTGTCTTAGGTCTGAGCATTATCTTCAGGTTGGTTTGGTGCAGAAATGATAAGTTCCTCTTCAGGCTGTGCTTCAGAGGGCATGATTTCACCAGTTCCCATCAGCTTGATAGATTCGCTGGAAGGAGCTTCATATAATGTGCTTGGCAGGAGCTCTCCTTGTGAACCATTGGTTTCATCAAATCGCACGTCCACAGTTTCAACGATTTTGTAGTGAAAGAGGTTGAAGACTCTGTAAGAGTGTGAATCCTTTCCATAATCGAGCATGAAGCCTTCGTGAGCTTTGGGTTCAAATTTTGACTTGTGATGGGGATCCTTGATCTAGCACCTGGCACATAAGACTCTAAAGTAGCTGACATTTGGCTTCTTGCCAGTAAGGAGCTCATAGGATGTTTTGCCCAGAAGCTTGTGGATGTAAAAACGGTTGATGATGTGACATGCTGTATCAATAGCTTCAGGCCAGAACTTTCTTGGTGTCTTGTACTCATCGAGCATTGTTCGAGCCATCTCAATGAGGGTTCTGTTCTTGTGCTCAACAATGCCATTTTGCTGAGGTGTGTATGGAGCAGAAAACTCATGACTGATTCCCATTGTATCCAGATAGAGATCAAGCCTGGTGTTCTTGAATTCAGTGCCGTTATCACTTCTGATATGCTTGATCTTGACGCCATAGTTGTTCATTGCTCGATTGGCGAATCGTCTGAAGACATCTTGTACTTCAGTCTTGTAGAGAATTATGTGCACCCATGTATATCTTGAGTAGTCATCAACAATGACGAAGCCATAGAGACACGCTGTTGTTGTGAGGGTAGAGTAGTGAGTAGGGCCAAATAAGTCCATGTGCAACAGCTCGAAGGGTTGAGATGTCGTCATGATTGTCTTCGAGGGGTGCTTGGCCCTCGTCATCTTTCTAGCTTCACAGGCACCACACAAATGATCTTTCTTGAACTTGACACCTTCGATGCCTATGACATGCTTCTTCTTGACGAGAGTGTGTAAGTTCCTCATGCCAGCATGCCCCAGCCTTTGATGCCAGAGCTAGCATTCTGAAGCTTTTGCAAGAAGACATACGGCAAGCTGTGGCCTGCTGAGAAATCTACCATGTATAGACCATCTTTCCTATACCCTTCAAAGACTAGAGACTTGTGAGATTCCATTAGTACAAGGCAACGATATTTTCCGAATATCACAATCATGTTTAAGTCACAAAGCATTGAGACGGACATTAAGTTGAATCCAAGGGATTCAACAAGCATCACTTTATCCATGTGTTGATCCTTTGAGATTGCAACTCTACCTAGACCCAATACCTTGCCTTTACCAGTGTCAGCAAATGTGATTTGACTCTTGTCGGATGGACGTAAGGTTGAGTCCATGAGAAGACTTCGATCACCAGTCATATGATTAGTGCATCCGCTGTCCATAATCCATTCTGAAGCACGAGGTGTCATACCCTACAATGCAGTTAGGAGGATGGGCTTCACAAGGTATGTTGTGAA
Source organism: Triticum dicoccoides (assembly GCF_002162155.2). Taxonomy (NCBI): domain Eukaryota; kingdom Viridiplantae; phylum Streptophyta; class Magnoliopsida; order Poales; family Poaceae; genus Triticum; species Triticum dicoccoides. The sequence goes on from NC_041393.1 coordinate 150,014,125, forward strand.
GCATAAGCATTTGACGCACACTTGGATTATCACAGCTTAGATGAAAGTTAGAACACATAGTATGACAGGTAAGCGATTCATATGTGGAATACATAGTAAGTCATTTTATCATGCGTCCCTTTGTGTTTTAGGTCCGCAGCAATAATATCGGACGCCTTTGATTGCTGGCTGGAGACAACATTCTGCAAAAGAGAGTTAATTCTTCTTCACCACCCACATCTTCAGGGGTGGCTTAGAAGTAATGAGTCTAAGTGCAGCATCTGAGAATTTCGGCTTTGAAGCCCTAGCAAATAGCCTTGCAGGAGATGAATGATACTCATATGAATAAGCAGAAAAGTTCTTAGTCCTATGATCATGGCGGTTTGAGGACACACGTTCATATTCATAAGTTTGAGTACGATTTCCCTGCAAAACATTGGCGTTAGGGTGACTCATGTGAGTCCTGTATTCGTATGAAGCCGTTGGACCATATGATGCCTTTGGTCTGGGGTTTGTCTTCTTCCCTGGTGGTGTCATGATGACATTCACTGGAAGATTCTCAAGACAGCTTTTGGGAACCCAGATCTTCTTCATAGGTGGTCCATTCCTGCAGTTAGTACCAATATACCTGGCAAACACTTCACCATTCTGATTTTTGAACAGTTAGTTTGCATCAAAGGATTCATCAATGATAATAGGATTAGCACAGGTAAAGCCAGATAAAGTGGATGGATCCACTGAAGGTTCCTTTGCAGCAACCCATGTGGTTTTGGGATACTGCTCAGGCTTCCAGTAGGAACCATCAGCATTCATTTTCCTCTCGAACCCAACACCCTCTTTCCTAGGGTTTGGGTTCAGAATCTGCTTTTTGAGAACATCGTAAAGTGTCTGATGCCCTTTCAGATTTTTATACATCCCTGTTTCAAGCAATGTCTTCAACCTAGCATTTTCATCAGCAATAGTAGTGGTATCCTCAGTAGAGGGGTTAGTTAACACATCAGTAGTAGAAGACAAAGCAACAGTAACAACATTGGAGCATTCAACAACAGAGGTAGCGTTATTACGCTCAATGCATTTTAAACATGGTGGTTCAAATCCATCCTGAGCGGAACTGATCTATTGAGCGTGAAATGACTCATTCTCTTTTTGAAGATCTTCATGAGTCGCTTTCAATTTCTCAAGCTCTTGCTTCCTTTGAAGATAATCATAGGAGAGCTTTTCATAAGTGGTTGAGAGCGTCTCATGAAGACTTTCAAGTTCTTGATACTTAGCATGAAGATTTTTTATGTCTTCAACTAAGGACTGTGAACGTGTCATTTTCCCGTCCAACAGGTCATCGCTTTTGTCTAACAGTTTTTGAGTATGTTCCATAGCCCTTTGTTGTTCAGTAGCAATTTTAGCAAGTGTTTCGTATCTGGGTTTAGATTCACAATCAGAGTCATCTTCACTTGATGTTTGAAAGTAAGCATCGCGTGATTTTACCTTGGCACCGCGTGCCATGAAGCAGTAGGTGGGAGCAGGATCGTCCTTGTCATCATCAGCGTTGGTGTGGGAGTCATTGTCTTCAGTGTTGAAGATGGACTTGGCAATGTAGGCTGTGGCTAGAGCGAGACTTGCAACACCAGAGTCGGACTCAGCTTTAGATTCCACCTCCGCCTCCTCAGAAGCAGACTCCTCCTCTGAATCCATTTCCTTGCCAACAAAAGCACGAGCCTTGCCAGATGAGCTCTTCTTATGAGATGAAAACTTTGATGAGGACTTGGAAGAAGACTTTGAAGATTTCTTCTTCTTCTTGTCATCAGAGTCATATTCCTTGCTCTTCTTCTTCTTCTTCTCGTTGTCCCACTGAGGACACTCAAAGATGTAGTGCCCAGGCTTCTTACACTTGTGACATGTTCTCTTCTTGTTGTCTTGAGTGGAAGCTTCATCATTTCTAGAACTGGATCGTGAAGACTTTCTGAAGCCCTTCTTCTTGGTGAATTTCTGGAACTTCTTCACAAGCATAGCAAGTTCCCTTCCAATGTTTTCAGGATCATCAGAACCGCAGTAAGATTCTTCTTCTTCAGACGAGGAAACAACTTTTGCCTTCAAAGCACGAGTTCGGCCATAGTTGGGGCCATAGATATCTCTTTTCTTAGAAAGCTAGAACTCATGTGTGTTGAGCCTCTCAAGTATATCAGACAGATCGAGAGTCTTGAAGTCAGGACGTTCTTGTATCATGAGGGAAAGGGTGTCAAAGGAGCTGTCAAGAGATCTCAGCAGCGTCTTGACGATTTCATGCTTGGTGATCTCAGTGGCACCGAGAGCCTGAAGCTCATTTGTGATGTCGGTGAGGCGATCAAACGTGAGCTGGACATTTTCATTGTCGTTTCTCTTGAAGCGGTTGAAGAGATTGCGAAGAACACTGATCCTCTGGTCTCTCTGAGTTGAGACGCCTTCATTGACCTTGGACAGCCAGTCCCAGACTAGCTTTGACGTTTCCAGAGCACTCACATGACCATACTGTCCTTTGGTCATATGACCACAGATGATGTTCCTTGCAGTCGAGTCCAGTTGAATGAACATCTTGACATTAGTAGGGGTGACACCTTCACCAGTTTTTGGAACGCCGTTCTTGACGACATACCAGAGGTCGACCTCAATGGCTTCAAGATGCATGCGCATCTTATTCTTCCAGTAGGGATATTCAGTTCCATCGAACACGGGGCAAGCAGCGGAGACTTTGATTATCCCTGCAGTCGACATAGCTAAACTCCAGGTGGTTAAACCGAATCACACAGAACAAGGAAGTACCTTGCTCTGATACCAATTGAAAGTTCTAGTTATTGACTAGAGGGGGGGGGGTGAATAGGCGATTTTTATCAAAGTCTTCAAAACATGGAAGTTTCAAAGACAAACAATAGAAATGACCTAATTGATATGCAGCGGAAGATAAACTACAACAAGCAAGCCATAGTCAAGTATGCAATAATGTGAACGTACAAAGACTAATAGCAGCTAGGTAGTAAGGATCAGGATGGAAGATAGTATGAAGCCAATCAACGATAGTAGTCAAGCAATGAAGTCAAATAGATAAGACAAATAAGCAATGACTTCACGAAGACAAACGCAAAGTAAAGGAGGGAAGGGATAGAACCAGTCACTTGTTGAAGACACAGGATTTGTTGGACCAGTTCCAGTTGCTGTGACAACTGTACGTCTGGTTAGGGAGGCTGAGATTCAACTCAGAAGACCGCGTCTTCACCTTATTCCCCTTGAGCTAAGGACACACAGTCCTCACCCAATCACTCTAGTAAGTCTTCAATGTAGACTTCCGAACCTTCACAAACTTCGTTCACCGGCAATCCACAATGACTCTTGGATGCTCAGAACGCGACGCCTAACCGGCTGGAGGATACACAGTCCTCAAGTGTAATAAGTCTTCAAGTCACACAGACAGAAAGACTTCAGTGATGCCTAACACTCTTTGGCTCTGGGTGTTTGGGCTTTGTCCTGGCAAGGATTTCTCTCTCAAAGGCTTCGAGGTGGGTTGCTCTCAAAACGACAAAAGCCGTAAACTTAACTCTGAGCAGCCACCAATTTATGGTGTAGGGGGTGGGCTATTTATAGCCACAAGGCAACCCGACCTGATATGTCCGAAATGACCCTGGGTCACTAAGGAACTGACACGTGTTCCAACGGTCAGATTTCAAACACACATGACAACTTTACTTGGGCTACAAGCAAAGCTGACTCATCCAGCTCTGGATAAGATTTGCTCTCATTGTCTTCGCTCAAAGACATAGGATTTGGGTTGAGCATCACTTCAGTCACTCTGACTTTGTTCACTTGGACCCCGCTTAACAGTACGGTGGTTCCTATGACTCAACAAAGAAGAAAAGGAAACAACAAAACAACTCAGTCTTCGCGCTCCATAGTCTTCACTCAATGTCTTCTCATGTCATAGTCTTCAGTGTGAATATCTTCACACACCACCATTGTCTTCAATGTCTTCATACATTTTAGGGGTCATCTCCGGTAGGTAAATCAAATCAATGAGGGACACTTCCTGCGTTATCCTGCAATTCTCACAAATGCATTAGTCCCTCAACCAACTTTGTCGTCAATACTCCAAAACCAACTAGGGGTGGCACTAGATGCACTTACACTTCCGCTCTTGTGCAGCCTGTCAAAAGTCTTTGTCCTCAGGCCCCGCAGTACTTTAGCATTTGCCCTCTCCGCTTGGCCGTTGCTCCGTGGGTGCGCCACGGAAGCGAAACGGACCTTGCTACCGAGGTCTTCAATGTATGGCATGAAGGTGTGGCTTGTGAACTACGTGCCATTGTCGGTGATGACTCTATTTGGCACACCAAAGAGGCAAACTAGCCCCTTGAAGAATTTGACGGCTGACTGCGTTGTCACCTTCCTCACTGCTTCCACCTCCGGCCACTTTGTGAACTTGTCGATTGCAACGTACAAGTAATCAAAGCCCCCGGCGACGTGGGGGAAGGGGCCCAGTATGTCGAACCCCCAGATCGAGAATGGCCAGGAGAGAGGGATTGTTTGAAGGGCTAATGAAGCTTCTTTGAATGGAACTGGCACACTTCACACTTGGTTACTAGTGTCGTGGCATCCTGGAGGGCAGTGGGCCAGAAGAAACCTTGTCGGAAAGCCTTGCTGACAAGGGCCCTCGACCGTATGTGGGAGCCACATATTCCTCCATGTATCTCTGCCAACATCTCCAATCCTTCCTCCTGGGGAAAGCACTTAAATTTCACTCTGTTTGGTCTTTTTCTGTATAGAACGTTGTCAACAAACTGGTACAGGGTAGACCGACGGGCTACTTTCTCCGCTTCTTCCTGCTCCTTCTGAAGCTCCCCTGTTTGGAGGAATCAGATGGGATGCTATGCCCATGCCGGAGCCTGGGGCTCGATGGAAAGGACCAAAGGCATCTCCTCTACCGTGGGGACTGTTGGATTTTGGGTTCCTACAGACCCTTGAGGTTCGAACACTGGGGTGCGCATGAAGATCTCTCCCCTACCGGCTCACGTATCAAAGTCTTGCAAAGGATCTAGGCTAAAAAGAAGAACACACAAGGGACACGAGATTTATACTGGTTCGGGCCACCATTGTGGTGTAATACCCTACTCCAGTTTGTGGTGTGGTGGATTGCCTCAGGGGCTGATGATGAACAATACAAAGGGGGAACAACCTCGCGAGGGGCTGTTCTTGAGCTGGTGCAATGAACTGTTTGGGAGAGTCCAATCGCATCTTGGATACCTACCTTGCTTCTAGCTCTCGATGCCTCTACTCTGTGGTGGCTAGTCCTATTTATAGAGGGAAGCCCTGGGCCTCTTCCCAAATATTGAGCGGGAAGGGCGCCAACATTTGGCCATTTTGAAGGGGAACATCTAGTACACTTATCCTGACTAAAGTTGGTCTTCGGCTGCCAAAGGCTCTGACGATGACGCCGTCCTAGGCTCCACGATGACCTCCTTCCTACCACTCTGTTGGTCTTGGTCTTGTTGCACCGAAACAGTAAACTTTGCCTGAGGCCTTGGCCTGTGCTTGCCCCCTTTGCACCAAAGGGGAAACAAGGACACTGCACAGGCCGGCGCCCGCCTAGCGCCCGCCTGGTCTCGATCGTCATGGCTTGCGCCACGGGCTCCTCACGAGGTGCCCTGCCTTGATCTCTCCGCTTCCTCGCGAGCCTGCCTGATGAGGCTACGCCTGAGGAAGCTTCTGTCATCCGCCCCGCGAGGCTTGGACCCTCGCGAGGGTCGTGAGCTCTAGTCGATGAAGATGTGCTGCACTGGGCCCCCTACATGAGCCACGCCGCAGGCCGCAGGCAGGCAAGTCTGGGGACCCCCGTTCCCAGAACGCCGACAGTAGCCCCCGGGCCCAAAGCGCACCCGGACTTGGCTTAGCAGAGAAGCGAAGGGGCAAGTGCGAAGCGCCGCGGGCCCCAACAGCCTGCGGCCTTGGGTGCCGCGTGGTGGTTGATTGGACGTGGGCGTCTTCGCTTCCGCATGACGCCTCGGCAACCTTCCGTCTGACAAGAGGAGGTGCCCGGGTCAGACCTACTTGCCCCGCTCTTGTTCGCCTTGCTCCAGATCCCCTTTCTCGCTCTTCTCCTTGCTTCCGAAATCCTCCAGACCTGTCTCAGTTCCTCCCATCAGGCAAGCCATGGCACCTCGCAAAGTCCCATCCGAGGCCTGGTACTTGCCTGCCCTGGATCCCCCGAACATGCCGGAGAAGAATCTCGCCCTCACGCGCCTGATGACGGTGGCGCAGGGCAACGCGGGGGCGACTGTGCTCAAGGACGGCTCCGCCCAGCCAGAAGACAAGGGGAGCACCTTCTACCCGCTCTTCGCGAGCGCCATCGTCGCCGGTTTGGTGCCTGCTTTTTTCGAGTTCTTCCTTGTTGTTCTTCGCCAATACAACTTGCAAGCTCTGCACCTCCACCCCAACTCTATTCTCCTCCTGGTGATTTTCGCCTATTATTGTGAGGCTCAGGTTGGGGTAAAGCCCTCGGTGGCCTTGCTGCGCCATTACTTTTACCTCCGGGTTTCTCGTGGCCCCATCACCGCATGCGCGAGCTTTATCGCATACTCCAGCTCCAATGCCATCTCGAAGCCTGGGAAGAGGATCGAAGGCTTCCGGAGCAAGTGGGTTATGGTGGATGTTGGGCGCATCCACCCTCGACTGTTACTGCCTATGGGGCAGCCTAAGGCCGTTGACGCTTGGTCCCGCGCGGAGCTCGTGGATCCCCGCGCAAAGCCGGTGCTGAAGAGGATGAATGCAGACCTGAGGCCAGGCAACCTGGCGACGGCGAAGCTGGCCGGGGCGACGCTCCTGAGGGAGTTCCTGGAGCACCGGGTGGCCCCTTCGCCTAAGCCCCGAGGCCTTGGCCGATGAAGATCTGGCCGCGGCTCTCCACTCATTGGTTGGAGGAGATGTCGTGGTCCCGGAGGGCGCTCCTGTCCCCCTGTTCCTTCGCAATGACCGGGAGTAGGTGGTGAACTCCATGCCCACCTTCAACGGGGAGGGGCTGGTCCCTGCAGAAGCTCCCGTGGATATGGCGGTGTTGGCGATGGTGAACGTGTCCTCCAACAACTCCAGCGGGAGTGAGGAGGAGGAAGAGGAGGAGGAAGAAGAGCCTGACTCTAAGGCGACCGGTGAGGAGTCGAGGGAGTCGTTACTTTGGCGCAGGTCCCATGCCCTCCACTCCAGGCCGGACGACGATGGGGCCGGTGCCAGGCAAAGCGGGGAGAACTCTCCCTCGATCCCGAGGAAGGGCAGGTCGAGGCTGGTTCCCCCAGGGTCTGCTCTGGTCCCGGGGCGGCCTGAGGCCAGCTCCGGGCCTTCTGTTGTGTCCTCTGCTTCCGGGCCTCCCAAGGCCGACCCTAGTTGTAGGCTCTCGGGCTTCATGTTTGGCCGGAGGCTGCTTGGGTCCTCGGACGATGTCCAGTAAGTGCTCGATTCATGTTTTGCTTTGTTTCTGTCGCCAAGGCTTGATGTCTGCATTCTTTTTGCCAGGCCGGCGTCTATAGCAAAAAGGCTGAAAGGGTCCTCGGCGACCCCGCTTGGGGCGAGTTCTTCTGCAGGGGCAGCGCCTTCACCCGCGGAGAAAGGAGGCAGCGAGGCTCGCGCCTCTCTTGTCCGATCATCCTCGCAAGGTCAGCAGGGACGCTCCGGCGAGGAGTCAGCCCCCGTGACTCCGCTGACTCTGGAGGTGCCTGTGCTCGATGCCGTCGCTGGGGTGGCTGAGGCTCAGAAGGCCCCAATGCCGGATGCCGTGATCATGCTACCTTCTTCCCCTCCTACTCCACTGATTGCCGCTTCTCCGACTCCTTCCACCGTACTAGATCGCGCTGCTGCTGAGCTGGGCCGGCAGCGAGAATATCTCCAGGGCACCGACCCCCGCCTGGTGGCCGGGCGCCTGCAGTTGGTCTCTGGCTGGGTCCGCTCCGACGCCTCCATCCGAGCAGCGCTGAGCCAGGCCGCGACGGCCTTCGATGAGGAGAAGCTGGCTATCTCCCAAGCTAGGGCCGCTCGCGAGGCCGCCTTGGTTGACACTGCTGTGGCCCGGGGGCGCTGCAAGACGCTGGAGGACGAGCTGCAAGGCCTGCATGACAAGCTCGCCAAGGAGGTCCGTAGCTGCAAAGAGAAGGAGAAGGAGATGAAGACTTGAGAAGCTGCCCTCAGGGACCGGGATGTCAAGCTTGATGAGCGTCATGGCCGGTTGGAGACGCTGGAGCAGGCGCTGAAGGCGGAGAGGATCGAGCTGGATGACAAGGCAAAGGTTCTGGCTGAGGATCGGGTAGCCTTCACGAAGCTGGAGGAGAAGGCTCGTGCCGCGCTGAAGACACTTTATGACGACGGCTTAGAGAAACCATTGGCTGGCGCAGATGATGACCCCGCCGAGCTGCTTCCCTTCCTGGTCCGCACGCTTGAAGATGTCGCTGACGGCCTTGGCCCCATGGCCGAGGCCGAGGCGCGTGTCCTATCCTCTGCAGCGCTGACACGTGACCTCAGCCACGTCTACCTTCGCGACCCCAACGTCGACCTCGACAGCCTGCTGGAGACTGTGAGCGGCGACCTTGCCGCCGCTGCTGCTGAGGCCGTAAAAGGCCGAGCCGAAGCTTTGCTGGGGAGGTTCCGCGCCTTCAGCACCTTGCCCGTGCGCAATGCCGCCAGCCCTGCGGACTCGGGAGGTGGAGCCGGCCAGCGTGACTCCACCACAGGCGGCGGCGCCACTGGGAAGTGATCCCTTCACAGCTTCTGTCCTGTTTTAATTCCTGCAACATGCACCATGCCTCATGGAGGCGTTTAAACTTGTGTTTGGTGTTGTGAAACAATCTATGGCTTGTAATAGTTGCTTTCGAATTCCCTAGAATTTGCATTTTCCCTCCTATTTGCTTGTGTTCTACGTCGGCAGGGCCCAACCCAGCGCATACCTCAGCCGCCATTAGCCCCGACTGGAAACCAGGACGGGACTAAGGAGTGAGGGGCTATGTGGTAAGTTAGGCTCCTGAGTCACGATGCTCAGGAGTCCCCCTTGATGCGCAAAAAACAAGTAGGGAAGGGAGGCATAGGAGTGGACTTGTCGTTCTACGTCGGTAGGGCCCGACCCCGCGCATACCTCAACCGCCATTAGCCCCGACCGGAAACCAAGACGGGACCAAGGAGTGAGGGGCTACGTGACCAGTTAGGCTCCTGAGTCGCGATGCTCAGGAGTCCCCCTTGACGTGCAAACGAGTCTTCATACCTTGGCTCCGCTCGGGGAGGGGCGCGCGACGGTCAGGTTCGAGGGACCTGGCTGGGTGGCGTGCGCTCGGGCATGGCCCGGGTGCAGCCCCCGTGTCCAGCCCCCTCGCGTGGCACTCCCGAGGGGAGGCGTTGCGACGATGCCGGACACTGAGCTCTGGGCTCCTTGAGGTTGATACGGCCGTGGGCTGCCCTCAGTTGTTTATCACCAGCGTGGAGCATAGTGCTTCCGTATGTGTACGGGCATAGCCGCTCGTCGGCAGTGTCGTCAGCCAATGCGGAGCATGGTGCTTCCATTGGTGTGAGGGAGGGGGCTCCCCTCCGGGAGGAGCCCCCGAGGCATGTACATCCCCGCCCTGACACGTGGCCGACACGGTAGGGCTAGGAGAGGTGTATCTGGGCACCCGTGATCCAGCGCGGGACTCACGAGGCCCTACCTCGAGGCGGGTTGCTCCTGGCTCTGGGCCTTTATCAGTGGTGTGTTCCTGCAGGGTGGTTAGAATGCAAATGCTCTACGTCCTCAGGTCCCGGCCCTCGAGCGAGCTCAGCCGCCGCTGGTATGATAGGTCGCGAAGCCGTGGGTCAAGGCCAGGGGGTGAGGGCTAGAGAGCCAGTAAGAGCCCATGAGTCGTGATGCTCAGGTGCCCCCCTTTTAATGTGCAAGCGCTTTGCATGAGAGCGGAAAGGTCCGCGATAAGCAGCAGAAGATAACCTTAGGAAATCAGGTTAGGCACGGAGGAGCAAATCCATTTAGATAGATTCAGAAAAGGCAAATGCCACTGGGTCAAGCTCGAGCGGTTTGGGGATAATGCAGCCCGAGGGGCGCCCCCAACAAGGTAAGCAAAGAACATGAGAAAAATGGATACATGCCGCAGGGACGGACCCACGCGACCTGGGAATGATGCAGCCCTGCGGGAGCTCCTAGCTAAAAATGCAACTTTGAAAGATGTCACCTGATACCGTTGAAGACGATGGAATGCTGAAGTAGCGGACAACACATGATGCGGAAGCCGATCCCCATGAGCCCCCAGGGCCCAGAACCTTGGGAGGCTCTGGGGGCGCAGGCGGCTCTTCAAGGACCATCTCCATCTCTGCCAGGGCTGCGCAATGCCTGACCTCCTGAGCCTCCAGAATGCTCCTCAACAGGCGCTGATGAGCGGCGACCGTGTCGGCAGGCCGAAAGGCATGCAAACGTAGCTGTGAGGTGGACCCTCACAACGCCCCACGCGCGAAGGCCAAAGGCGCTCCCGAGATGCAGCTCGGTTGAGCCCTGGTATGTTGATGCATACACGCATCCCACCATCCTCGCCTGGATGGGGAGCTACGGCGAGCAGGCGATGGCTACCGCACATGACTCTTGACTCCTGTAGCTCTTGAATGCTTCTGGTGATGAACTCTTGAGGGTTTGGTCCTCCTTGCTTTACTCCATCCTGAGGGAAACGTGCTTTGAAACACGCCTCCAAGTGGTGCCCGAGCGCCTCCCCCGTGACTTTGGCAAGGTCGGTGGCCCTCCAGGAGAGAGCCCCCGAGCCTTGCCCGAGGAGGGCGCCGGGCGCTGTTGGGGAACGTAGCACAAATACAAAATTTTCTACGCATCACCAAGATCAATCTATGGAGAGACTAGCAACATGAGAGAGAGGGAGTGCATCTTCATACCCTTGAAGATTGCTAAGCGGAAGCGTTGCAAGAACGCGGTGGATGGAGTCGTACACGAAGCGATTCAGATCGCGGCCGAATCCGATCTAAGCACCGAAGAATGGTGCCTCCGCGTTCAACACACGTACAGCCCGGCGACGTCTCCTCCTTCTTGATCCAGCAAGGGGAGAGGAGAAGTTGAGGGAAAAACTCTGACAACACGACGGCATGGTGGTGATGGAGCTCGTGGTTCTCCGGCAGGGCTTCGCCAAGCACTACAGAGGAGGAGGAGGTGTTGGAGAAGGGAGAGGGCTGCGTCAGGGGAAGGGTGTGGCTGCCCTCTCTCTCCCTCACTATATATAGGGGGAAGGGAGGAGGGGGAGGCGCCCTAGGGTTCCCTAGGGGAGGGGCAGTGGCCATAGGGGAAACCCTAGATGGGTTTTGGCGCCCCCACCCCCTAGGAAACTTGCCCCCCAAGCCGGGAGGGGCGGCTGCCCTAGGGGTGGCGCCCCCACATCTCCTGGTTACGTGAGATGGGGTGGGAGGGCGCTCAGCTCCTTAGTGGGCTGATGTGCCCTCTCCCCTTGGCCCATAAGCCCCCCCAACGCTTGCCGGGGACTCTGAAACCCCTTTCGGACACGCTGGTCATCACCTGGTACCCCACGGAACAATTCCGAACTCCAATACCCTTCGTCCAATATACCGATCTTCACCTTCGGACCATTCCTGAGCTCCTCATCATGTCCGGGATCTCATCCGGGACTCCGAACAACCTTCAGTAACCACATACTATTTCTCATAACAACTCTAGCGTCACCGAACCTTAAGTGTGTAGACCCTACGGGTTCGGGAACCATGCAGACATGACCGAGATGTTCTCCGGTCAATAACCAACAGCGGGATCTAGATACCCATGTTGGCTCCCACATGTTCCATGATGATCTCATCGGATGAACCACGATGTCAAGGATTCAAGCAATCCCGTATGCAATTCCCTTTGTCAATCGGTATGTTACTTGCCCGAGATTCGATCGTCGGTATCCCAATACCTCGTTCAATCTCGTTACCGGCAAGTCACTTTACTCGTTCCGTAATGCATGATCCCGTGACTAACTACTTAGTCACATTGAGCTCATTATGATGATGCATTACCGAGTGGTCCTAGAGATACCTCTCCGTCTCACGGAGTGACAAATCCCAGTCTTGATTCATGCCAACCCAACATACACTTTCGGAGATACCCGTAGTGCACCTTTATACCCACCTAGTTATGTTGTGACGTTTGGCACACCCAAAGCATTCCTACAGTATCCGGGAGTTGCACAATCTCATGGTCTAAGGAGATGGTACTTGATATTAGAAAAGCTTTTAGCAAACGAACTACACGATCTTGTGCTATGCTTAGGATTGGGTCTTGTCCATCACATCATTCTCCTAATGATGTGATCCCGTTATCAATGACATCCAATGTCCACGGTCAGGAAACCATGACCATCTGTTGATCAACGAGCTAGTCAACTAGAGGCTCACTAGGGACATGTTGTGGTCTATGTATTCACACATGTATTGCGGTTTCCGGTCAATACAATTATAGCATGAATAATAGACAATTATCATGAACAAGGAAATACTATAATAACCATTTTATTATTGCCTCTAGGGCATATTTCCAATAGTCTCCCACTTGCACTAGAGTCAATAATCTAGTTCACATCACTATGTGATTGTAATGAATCGACACCCATGGGGTTTGATCATATCTCACTTGTGAGAGAGGTTATTAGTCAACGGATCTGAACCTTTCAGATCCGTGTGTGCTTTGCAAATCTCCATGTCATCTCCTAGATGCAGCTACCACGCTCTATTTGGAGCTATTCCAAATAACTGTTCTACTATAAGAATCCTGAAAGCGCTAGTTATCGACTAGAGGGGGGGGTGAATAGGCGATTTTTATCAAAGTCTTCAAAACATGGAAGTTTCGAAGACAAACAATAGAAATGACCTAATTGATATGCAGCGGAAGATAAACTACAACAAGCAAGCCATAGTCCAGTATGCGATAATGTGAACGTACAAAGACTAATAGCAGCTAGGTAGTAAGGATCATGATGGAAGATAGTATGAAGCCAATCAACGATAGTAGTCAAGCAATGAAGTCAAACAGATAAGACAAATAAGCAATGACTTCACAAAGACAAACGCAAAGTAAAGGAGGGAAGGGATAGAACGAGTCACTTTTTGAAGACACATGATTTGTTGGACCAGTTCCAGTTGCTGTGACAACTGTACGTCTGGTTAGGGAGGCTGAGATTCAACTCAGAAGACCGCGTCTTCACCTTATTCCCCTTGAGCTAAGGACACACAGTCCTCACCCAATCATTCTGGTAAGTCTTCAAGGTAGACTTCCGAACCTTCACAGACTTCGTTCACCGGCAATCCACAATGACTCTTGGATGCTCAGAACACGATGCCTAACCGACTGGAGGATACACAGTCCTCAAGTGTAATAAGTCTTCAAGTCACACAGACAGAAAGACTTCAGTGATGCCTAACACTCTTTGGCTCTGGGTGTTTGGGCTTTGTCCTCGCAAGGATTTCTCTCTCAAAGGCTTCGAGGTGGGTTGCTCTCAAAACGAAAAAAATCCATAAACTAACTCTGAGCAGCCACCAATTTATGGTGTAGGGGGTGGGCTATTTATAGCCACAAGGCAACCTGACCTGATATGTCCGAAATGACCCTAGGTCACTAAGGAACTGACACGTGTTCCAACGGTCAGATTTCAAACACACACGACAACTTTACTTGGGCTACAAGCAAAGCTGACTCATCCAGCTCTGGATAAGATTTGCTCTCATTGTCTTCGCTCGAAGACATAGGATTTGGGTTGAGCATCACTTCAGTCACTCTGACTTTGTTCACTTGGACCCCACTTAATAGTACGGTGGTTCCTATGACTCAACAAAGAAGAAAAGGAAACAACGAAACAACTCAGTCTTCGCGCTCCATAGTCTTCACTCAATGTCTTCTCATGTCATAGTCTTCAGTGTGAATATCTTCACACACCACCATTGTCTTCAATGTCTTCATACATTTTTAGGGGTCATCTCCGGTAGGTAAACCGAATCAATGAGGGACACTTCCTGCGTTATCCTGCAATTCTCACAAACGCATTAGTCCCTCAACCAACTTTGTCGTCAATACTCCAAAACCAACTAGGGGTGGCACTAGATGCACTTACAATCTCCCCCTTTTTGGTGATTGATGACAAACTGGTTGAAGTTTTCAACGGGAAAGAAGTATGTGAAATTGTAAAGGATAGCGTATTGTCTTCATAAGTGGCAAGGGCTCCCCCTGAAGATGTGCATATACATAGTTTGCTTTTGGAATGCAAATGCACATGGCAGGTTGTACTTGTGGAGATCCTATTCAACTTATGAAGACAATTCATCATGCACGAAATGATATAACTAAGAGAATGACATGCATAATGAAAAATGGACGTCTGCAGAATGATCTAAGTGCGGAAGTTATCATTGCACGTGGAAACGCAAATAAGTAGCAGACGACCATCAAGTTTAAGTATTACAACTCAAAGAACGAAGTGTATCAAAAGCAAGAGTTGTAAGCACTAGGCAAAAATATAAAGCAACCGCCCTTATGAACCCGCTTGAAGACTATCAACTCATATGCTTCTCCCCCTTTTGTCAGTAATGACCAAAAAGGTTTGAAGACATAGAGCATCTACTCATCCTCATGAGGAGTAGGTGAAGCAGTAGGGTTGTCGTTGTTGTTTGGCGGTGCAAACGAACTTGGTGCAGTGTCGATGCGTGCAGAAGTAGGGGGCGGTGAAGTAGCATCATCTGCATCATCGATCATATTGGCATGCACAGTTGCCGCAGAGGAAGAATAGTCAGAATCTTCAAGAGATGGAGTTCTTCGTAGGACATCATTCCGTGGAGGAGTGGAGTCAAACTTGAATCTTTCAGTGAAGCCATCGTCTTGAAGATATGCTTCAGCACTGAGCAGGGTCAAACTCTTCCATGATCGCCGACAAGTTTCGTGAGTGACAAATGCATTCTTGGTGGCAAGATTTCGAATGCGATTTACATCCACCAAGAGGCTTTGCATCTGACGCTTGAGCCAAAAATGATGCTTATCTTGTTTCTGATGCAGGGCCACAAGAAGTTCTCGGTCATTTAGGACCCGAGAGCGCTTCTGAGGTCTTTGAGAAATTGTGCTCTTAGTAGCTTCAGTTGGCGCACAATGAGGTAGACGAGTGTTTCCAGCCATTGGATAGACACGAGTTACTGCTTGGACTCCTTCAATAGGCTGAGTGAAGCTTTGGTGTTCAGCACTTTAAAGACTAAGAGGCTTCTTGGCAGGTTCAGGGTATATGGCTTCAACTGACATATCAACCTTTGGTAGAAAGATCACATGATTGCGAGCAGAGGGTTGATAGTTGACAGCAGAATGTTGCTTGATGAGGCGCGTGACCCATGGAGCATAGAACTTTAGGCCAAACAAGTCAGATCCAGACGCAGCCAGTTGCCGAAGGAAGAAATCTTGTGCTTTGAAGCTAATGCCATTGAGGATGTAAAAGACCAATGTCTTCATGGCTCCTTCAAGTTTTGCAGCTGATGAATGTCCTTTGATCGGCCACAGAGTCCACCGTATGATGTGATATATGGTGCGCGACAGATACGCAAGGTCATCAACAAAGAAATCCTTTGGATATTCAGCATCATGTGGCAAAGGCTTCATCATGCTCAACATCTGGCTCATGTTTGGTTCTGGTTTATGGAAGATGCTCTCCAGTGCATTGCGGTGGTTTTGACAACCAGGTTCATATAGCTCTCCGGGAGTGGATAGGCCTGTAAGCTCAATGATGTCAAGAGCTTTTGCTTCAAGATGAACATTTCCTGTCATCCACTCGAGAACCCATGTCTTTGTATCTCTGTTATATCCGCGAATGTGGAGCGTAGCATAGAATTGAAGCAAAAGTTCTTCATTCCAATGTTCTTTGTTTGTCACAAAGCTGAGCAGACCAGCATCATGAAAGCAGTCTAGTGCTTCTTCTAAGCATGGCAGTCAAACTGAGGACCAGAGACATTAGGCGGAGGGACTAGAACGGGCCATCTTACTGTGATTAGCTCGCCATGGTTGTATGATTGCTCAATTGTATAGGGCCTTGGTGGCGGAACAGGAGCAGTGGCAGCAACAGTGGCTTCGGGCTGCACTACAGAAGCTTCAGGAGCATTTTCAGCATTGACTTCTGGTACGGTGCTTGGGACAGGCTCCACATTAGCTTCAGCCAT
Source organism: Triticum dicoccoides (assembly GCF_002162155.2). Taxonomy (NCBI): domain Eukaryota; kingdom Viridiplantae; phylum Streptophyta; class Magnoliopsida; order Poales; family Poaceae; genus Triticum; species Triticum dicoccoides. The sequence continues at coordinate 150,030,304 of NC_041393.1, forward strand.
GACTATGCCATTGGCTTCATTGGTGTTGGTGGTGGCAGCCTCAAGGTTTTCAACCTCCACTTGATGAGCTGGAGGGTCAGGCACAGACACGTTCACTTCATGAACAACTTCTTCAGGAATAGGGGGAGTAGGGACACGTTCTTCTTGATGTTCGTCATTGGCTGATGCAGCCGGATTGTCTTCAGCAGCTGGTGCTTCAGACACGGAGACATTCACAGCAGGAGTGGCTTCTGAAAACACTTGACGTGCAACAGGTTGATGGTGCACTTCTCCTTCTGGAATGCTCGGAAGAGGGACTTGAGGCCTTGTCCCTTTGTGAAGCGTTTGTAATACAGGCGACGCCTTTGGAGATGGAGTAGGCAGGCCCTCATCCTCTTCAACTTGCACAGATGGTGTGGCCTATTGTTGTTGGGGAGTATTGGGGGAGTCTTGTTGTTGCGGGCGATCAGCCCATGAAGCATCCTGAGCAATTGGCGTCAGAGGACGACCAATGCTGATGATTTCGCTGTTCGTAAGAACAGGCGATGATACCACACTGTATTCAATTTGAGGAAGAACTTCATCATATTCAACATTGTCATGGTGACCAATGTCTTCAGCAGTGATGGGATCAACTGCTGGAATCTCTTAAGCTTCAGGAGCCTCTGTGGAAGCAGGCTCATGAACAGTCATTCGTAGTTCTTGGGTTGCAGATGCAGGATGAACCACTGAGATGGGTTCCACAACAAGGGGCTCTGTGGGAGCAGCCCGATTTTTCTTGGTCTTGCGCTTCTTCTTGGAGGGAGAAGCATCAGAGGCTTCTGAGGTTTTCCTTTTTCTGGCTTCAGCCTCTGCAGCCCTCATCTTCTTCTGTTCTGAAGCGGTTGACGTGACTTTTGGCTTCGAGCCAGTCATGCTACTTGGGAAGACAATGCGAGGTTCATCTTGCCTTGAAGGTGCAGGTTGGAAAGTTGGTAGCTTCTTCTTCTTTGCAGCCATCCTGGGGTCGATGCCAGGACGACCAAGAGCCTTGCGCTTCTCAGCCTCATTGTAGGCAAGCACACACTTGTCAGCCAGATTTTTCATGTGCTCACGAGAGCCTCTAGCTTCTTCACGCTTCTTGTGAAACGCCTCTTTGAGCTAGTGAAGCATGATCTTGAAGTTCTTGACATCTTGCACGCTAGGCTTTGCCACATGCTTCTTGAACTGAGCCTTTTCATAGTCAATCTTGTGCTTAAGTTCAATGATGCGCTGAGCAATAGCTAGCTCAGAAGCAATGGCGCCATTGAAGGTGATGCTGAGGCCAATGGGAAGTTGCAAGTCATCAAAGCTGAGATTTGGCGTGTCAAACCACTCATCAATAAAGTTATGGCTGATTGCCACGTCAAAGAGAGGCAAGTTGTTGAAGATCTCAGCTTCTTCCTTGCTCTTGATCAGTTGCTCAAGAGCATCATCTGCAAGATCGTCATCGCTGGACAGATCAATGTGCTCTTCACGCAGAATGGCAGCAGGAGTCAATGTCTGATCAGTACTCTTGATGATTTTCTTTTTCTTCTCCGTCTTCTTGGAGATGCGTGAAAGATCTTCAGACTGCACACTGTCTTCAGGAGGTGCAGTGGCCAGTGGCTTCACACGAGAAGCTTTTGGAGGTGCAGCTGATGTTGAAGCCTTAATTTTCTTTGGCTTCTGCGGCCTTGGAGGAGGAGCCGGGGCTTCATCAGAATCAGCATCATTATCAGAATGATCCACTTTGGCACCTTGTACCAAGATGTAAGAGATGAGGCCATCAAGGTTTGAAAAGGGGCCGATTCTATTTTCTATCGCTTCACGTGTGCATCATCACGGGGAGCAGAGGGACCAGGATTGAAGTCTAATCCCCATGACTTCTTGTTTTCCTTTGCCGATGCCTTTGCATACTGGAAGTTGCGCTTGAAGAGATTATCGTCACGACACCAGAGCAATGATGATGGATCGGCATTCTCAGGCTGTGGTCCACGGACCATACAAGGATAGAATTCTTGTGCAATAGCTTCAGCTTTGTTCTTTGGGGGAAGGCCTCGATAGAGAATATCACCCCAAGGACTCTTGATAGCATTCTTCTCAGCGTACTCCTGGGTCATGAACTTGTACTTGAACCATTGTTCAACCCAATAGCGTCGAATCCATTGGATTCGTGTCTTGCGCTGATTATAATCCTCTTCAGGATCTGTCTTGTAAAGTTCCGCAAGATCATCAGGCAGATCCTTTGATGTTCCCCCTCGACGCTTTCTGCCACCCTTCCTTACAGATTTCTCCGTAGCCATGAACTTCAAACTGAATGGTTTCAATATGTTCAAAGGCTTCAAAGGCTTTCGCTTGATGGTCAGACAAGAACTGGCTTCGGGAGATTCAATGTGTTGCTGTAAGAATTCTGCAAACGAATGCAGACTATGAGAACCTAGGGATTCTCCCACGGACATGTACCTGTGACAGCATTAGAGATGCGAGGGAAGGGGAAGAGGTCATATGCATTCTCAGAAGATTTTGAAGATAAATCAGTTTGAAGACATTGACCTCATGTTCCAAAGACATTCACTTATATGTTGAGAGTCGGTTCCAGATTTGTACGAATCCGTGAATAAGTACAAGTGTGGAATCTAACTAGATATGAAGCTTAAGTGGATATACTAGGCAGTATGAGATGCAGACATAATAGATCTAACTTTGTATAGATAGAAACCAATTTTGGTAAATTGGATGAATCATTGAGGATCAAAAAGATGGTAAAAATAGATTTATATTTACCACACGATGAACTGCTAGATGGGATGAATAGGAGACCGAGTAGTTCAATCCACCGTGCCCTAACTTGGCGACGGAGGACACCTACAGCAGCGGCGGAGAGGACGATGCCCACGGCCGGCGTGAGGACGGCGTCGGAGAAGTCGCGGCAGCTAAGCGCTTCGTCGCCGGTGTCGTCGAGAGCTAGCGGTGGAGCTAGGGTTTTGACGAGGTGGAGAGGTGGAAGAAGGTTTTCTTGACCGCAGAGGGCACGTATTTATAAGAAGGTGTGCGGCACAACGCAATTACGCAGGTGCCCCTGCCTGTTCACATCTGAGGAACACGTGGCAAGCATACAACATACTCAGAGTTATCCCACGTTCCCACGCCCGCCAAGTTTGTCGGATGGTTGTTCTGGCTTCTCCGGATTTCAATCAATAAGGATGAATCATTTAACAGACTTAATGTTTGTCTCTGTGTCTTCTGCTGACAAGGATGCAGAGAAGACATTCCACAATTTCAATTGAATGCATATGATTTGGACAGATAGAGTTTGAGATAGTAAGCATAGAGAGATTAGGGTCCGATCACATTCACTTAGTTCAAAAGATTCAACAATGAAGACATAGCTATAAGTGAATGCTGTAGAGGATAGAATACTAGTATATATATATATATATATATATATATATATATATATATATATATATATATAT
>NC_041393.1:150033797-150042517 GCF_002162155.2 Triticum dicoccoides
AACTGTTGGAAATATGCCCTAGAGGCAATAATAAAAGCATTATTATTATATTTCCTTGTTCATGATAATTGTCTTTATTCATGCTATAATTGTGTTATCCGGAAATCGTAATACATGTGTGAATAACAGACACCGACATGTCCCTAGTGAGCCTCTAGTTGACTAGCTCGTTGATCAACAGATAGTCATGGTTTCCTGACTATGGACACTGGATGTCATTGATAACGAGATCACATCATTGGGAGAATGATGTGATGGACAAGACCCAATCCTAAACATAGCACAAGATCGTATAGTTCGTTTGCTAGAGTTTTCCAATGTCAAGTATCTTTTCCTTAGACCATGAGATCGTGTAACTCCCGGATACCGTAGGAGTGCTTTGGGTATGCCAAACGTCACAACGTGACTGGGTGACTATAAAGGTAGACTACGGGTATCTCCGAAAGTGTCTGTTGGGTGACATGGATCAAGACTGGGATTTGTCACTCCGTATGACAAAGAGGTATCACTGGGCCCACTCGGTAATGCATCATCATAATGAGCTCAGAGTGACCAAGTGTCTGGTCACGGGATCATGCATTACGGTACGAGTAAAGTGACTTGCCGGTAACGAGATTGAACGAGGTATTGGGATACCGACGATCGAATCTCGGGCAAGTAACATATCGATAAACAAAGGGAATAGAGTACGTGATTGATTGAATCCTCGACATCGTGGTTCATCCGATGAGATCATCGTGGAGCATGTGGGAGCCAACATGGGTATCCAGATCCCGCTGTTGGTTATTGACCGGAGAGTCGTCTCGGTCATGTCTGCTTGTCTCCCGAACCCGTAGGGTCTACACACTTAAGGTTCGGTGACGCTAGGGTTATGAAGATATGTATATGCAGAAACCCGAATGTTGTTCGGAGTCCCGGATGAGATCCCGTACGTCACGAGGAGTTCCGGAATGGTCCGGAGGTAAAGAATTATATATAGGAAGTGCTATTTCGGGCATCGGGACAAGTTTCGGGGTTATCGGTATTGTACCGGGACCACCGGAAGGGTCCCGGGGGTCCACCGGGTGGGGCCACCTGTCCCGGGGGGCCACATGGGCTGTAGAGGGTGCGCCTTGGCCTAGATGGGCCAAGGGAACCAGCCCCTATAGGCCCATGCGCCTAGGGTTTCCACCATGGAAGAGTCCATGTGGTGGAAGGCACCCCTAGGTGCCTTGGGGGGGAGGGAAACCTCCCCTTGGCCGCCGCCCCCCTAGTAGATCTCATCTACTAGGGCCGGCGCCCCCCCTTGGCACCCCTATATATAGTGGGGGGGAGAGGAGGGATTTTACACCAGCCCCTGGCGCCTCCACCTCCCCCCGTTACGTCTCTCCCTCGTAGTCTCGGCGAAGCCCTGCTGCTGTGACACCCTGCATCCACCACCACGCCGTCGTGCTGCTGGATCTTCATCAACCTCTCCTTCCCCCTTGCTGGATCAAGAAGGAGGAGACGTCTCCCGTCCCGTACGTGTGTTGAACGCGGAGGTGCCGTCCGTTCGGCGCTGGTCATCGGTGATTTGGATCACGTCGAGTACGACTACATCATCACCGTTCTTTTGAACGCTTCCGCTCGCGATCTACAAAGGTATGTAGATGCATCCAATGACTCGTTGCTAGATGAACTCCTAGATGATCTTGGTGAAACAAGTAGGAAAATTTTTGTTTTCTGCAACGTTCCCCAACAGTGGTATCATGAGCTAGGTCTATGCGTAGTTCTTCTTGCGCGAGTAGAACACAATTTGTTGTGGGCGTAGATTTGTCAACTTTCTTGCCGTTACTAGTCCTTTCTTGCTTCAGCGGTATTGTGGGATGAAGCGGCCCGGACCAACCTTACACATACGCTTACGTGAGACCGGTTCCACCGACTAACATGCACTAGTTGCATAAGGTGGCTGGCGGGTGTCTGTCTCTCCTACTTTAGTTGGAGCGGAATCGATGAACAGGGTCCTTATGAAGGGTAAATAGAAGTTGACAAATCACGTTGTGGCTTTAACGTAGGTAAGAAAACGTTCTTGCTAGAACCCTAATTCAGCCACGTAAAACTTGCAACAACAATTAGAGGACGTCTAACTTGTTTTTGCAGCAAGTGGTTTGTGATATGATATGGCCAAAGTTGTGATGAATGATGAATGATCTATATGTGATGTATGATATGTTCATGCTATTGTAATAGGAATCACGACTTGCATGTCGATGAGTATGACAACCGGCAGGAGCCATAGGAGTTGTCTTTATTCTTTTATACGACCTGCGTGTCATCAAGAAACGCCATGTAAATTACTTTACTTTATTGCTAAACGCGTTAGCCATTGTAGTAGAAGTAATAGTTGGCGAGCAACTTCATGGAGACACGATGATGGAGATCATGATGATGGAGATCATGGTGTCAAGCCGGTGACAAGATGATCATGGAGCCCAAGATGGAGATCAAAGGAGCTATGTGATATTGGCCATATCATGTCACGTTTATTATTTGATTGCATGTGATGTTTATCATGTTTTGCATCTTGTTTACTTAGAACGACGGTAGTAAATAAGGTGATCCCTCATACTAATTTCAAGAAGTGTTCCCCCTAACTGTGCACCGTTGCGACAGTTCGCTGTTTCAAAACACCACGTGATGATCGGGTGTTTTATTCAGACGTTCACATACAACGGGTGTAAGACAGATTTACACATGCAAACACTTAGGTTGACTTGACGAGCCTAGCATGTACAGACATGGCCTCGGAACACGGAAGACCGAAAGGTCGAGCATGAGTCGTATAGAAGATACGATCAACATGAAGATGTTCACCGATGTTGACTAGTCCGTCTCACGTGATGATCGGACACGGTCTAGTTTAACTCGGATCATGTAATACTTAGATGACTAGAGGGATGTCTAATCTAAGTGGGAGTTCTTTAATAATTTGATTAGTTGAACTTAATTATCATGAACTTAGTCTAAATATTTTACAATATGTCTTGTAGATTAAATGGCCAACGTAGTCCTCAACTTCAACGCGTTCCTAGAGAAAACCAAGCTGAAAGACGATGGCAGCAACTATACGGACTGGGTCCGGAACCTGAGGATCATCCTCATAGCTGCCAAGAAAGATTATGTCCTACAAGCACCGCTTGGTGACGCACCCGTTCTCCCTGCAGAACAAGATGTTATGAACGCTTGGCAGGCACGTTTTGATGACTACTCCCTCGTTCAGTGCGGCATGCTTTACAGCCTAGAGCCGGGGCTCCAAAAGCGTTTTGAGAGACATGGAGCATATGAGATGTTCGAAGAGCTGAAAATGGTTTTCCAAGCTCATGCCCGGGTCGAGAGATATGAAGTCTCCGACAAATTCTTCAGCTGTAAGATGGAGGAAAACAGTTCTGTCAGTGAGCACATACTCACTATGTCTGGGTTGCATAACCGCTTGACTCAGCTGGGAGTTAATCTCCCGGATGATGCGGTCATTGACAGAATCCTCCAGTCGCTTCCACCAAGCTACAAGAGCTTTGTGATGAACTTCAATATGCAGGGGATGGAGAAGACCATTCCTGAAGTATTTGCTATGCTGAAATCAGCAGAGGTAGAAGTCAGGAAGGAACATCAAGTGTTGATGGTCAATAAAACCACTAAGTTCAAGAAAGGCAAGGGTAAAAAGAACTTCAAGAAGGACGGCAAGGAGGTTGCCGCGCCCGGCAAGCAAGCTGCCGGGAAGAAGCCAAAGAATGGACCCAAGCCCGAGACTGAGTGCTTTTATTGCAAGGGAAGCGGTCACTGGAAGCGGAACTGCCCTAAGTACTTAGCGGATAAGAAGGCCGGCAAAACAAAAGGTATATGTGATATACATGTAATTGATGTGTACCTTACTAGTGCCCGTAGTAGCTCCTGGGTATTTGATACCGGTGTAGTTGCTCACATTTGTAACTCAAAGCAGGGGCTGCGGAATAAGCGGAAACTGGCAAAGGACGAGGTGACGATGCGCGTCGGGAATGGTTCAAACGTCAATGTGATCGCCGTCGGCACGCTACCTCTGCATCTCCCTTCGGGATTAGTTTTAAACCTTAATAATTGTTATTTAGTGCCAGCTTTGAGCATGAACATTGTATCAGGATCTCGTTTAATTCGAGATGGCTACTCTTTTAAACCTGAGAATAATGGTTGTTCCATTTTTATGAGAGATATGTTTTATGGTCATGCTCCTATGGTGAATGGTTTATTCTTTATGAATCTTGAACGTGATGCTACACATGTTCATAATGTGAGTGCCAAAAGAAGTAAGGTTGACAATGATAGTCCCACATACCTGTGGCACTGCCGCCTTGGTCACATAGGTGTCAAACGCATGAAGAAGCTCCATGCTGATGGACTTTTAGAGTCTCTTGATTATGAATCATTTGACACATGCGAACCATGCCTTATGGGTAAAATGACCAAGACTCCGTTCTCAGGAACAATGGAGCGAGCAACCGACTTATTGGAAATCATACATACTGATGTGTGCGGTCCAATGAGTGTTGAGGCTCGCGGTGGCTATCGTTATGTTCTCACCCTCACTGATGATTTAAGTAGGTATGGGTATATCTACTTAATGAAACACAAGTCTGAAACCTTTGAAAAGTTCAAGGAATTTCAGAGTGAGGTTGAAAATCAACGTGACAGGAAAATCAAGTTTCTACGATCAGATCGTGGAGGAGAATACTTGAGTCACGAGTTTGGGGCACACTTAAGAAAATGTGGAATAGTTTCACAACTCACGCCACCTAGAACACCTCAGCGTAATGGTGTGTCCGAACGTCGTAATCGCACTCTGTTAGATATGGTGCGATCTATGATGTCTCTTACCGATTTACCACTTTCTTTTTGGGGCTATGCTTTAGAGACTGCCGCATTCACTTTAAATAGGGCTCCGTCGAAATCCGTTGAGACGACACCGTATGAATTGTGGTTTGAGAAGAAACCTAAGCTGTCGTTTCTAAAAGTTTGGGGATGCGATGCTTATGTCAAGAAACTTCAACCTGAAAAGCTCGAACCCAAGTCGGAAAAATGCGTCTTCATAGGATACCCAAAAGAAACTATTGGGTACACCTTCTACCTCAGATCCGAAGGCAAGATCTTTGTTGCCAAGAATGGGTCCTTTCTGGAGAAAGAGTTTCTCTCGAAAGAAGTAAGTGGGAGGAAAGTAGAGCTTGATGAAGTATTACCTCTTGAACCGGAAAATGGCGCAACTCAAGAAAATGTTCCTGAGGTGCCTGCACCGACTAGAGAGGAAGTTAATGACAGTGATCAAGATACTTCTGATTAAGCCCCTACTGAAATTCGAAGGTCCACAAGGACACATTCCGCACCAGAGTGGTACGGAAACCCTGTCTTGGAAATCATGCTGTTAGACAACGGTGAACCTTCGAACTATGAAGAAGCGATGGCGGGCCCGGATTCCGACAAATGGCTGGAAGCCATGAAATCCGAGATAGGATCCATGTATGAAAACAGAGTATGGACTTTGACTGACTTGCCCATTGAGCGGCGAGCCATAGAAAATAAATGGATCTTTAAGAAGAAGACAGACGCGGATGGTAATGTGACCATCTATAAAGCTCGGCTTGTCGCTAAGGGTTATCGACAAGTTCAAGGGGTTGACTACGATGAGACTTTCTCGCCGGTAGCGAAGCTGAAGTCCGTCCGAATCATGTTAGCAATTACCGCATTCTATGATTACGAAATATGGCAAATGGACGTCAAAACGGCATTCCCTAATGGTTTCCTTAAGGAAGAATTTTATATGATACAGCCGGAAGGTTTTGTCGATCCTAAGAATGCTGACAAAGTGTGCAAGCTCCAACGCTCGATTTATGGGCTTGTGCAAGCATCTCGGAGTTGGAACATTCGCTTTGATGAGATGATCAAAGCGTTTGGGTTTACACAGACTTATGGAGAAGCCTGCATTTACAAGAAAGTGAGTGGGAGCTCTGTAGCATTTCTCATATTATATGTAGATGACATACTTTTGATGGGAAATGATATAGAACTCTTGGACAGCATCAAGGCCTACTTGAATAAAAGTTTTTCAATGAAGAACCTTGGAGAAGCTGCTTATATATTAGGCATCAAAATCTATAGAGATAGATCGAGACGCCTCATAGGTCTTTCACAAAGCACATACCTTGATAAGATATTGAAGAAGTTCAATATGGATAAATCCAAGAAGGGGTTCTTGCCTGTGTTACAAGGTGTGAAACTGAGCTCAGCTCAATGTCCGACCACGGCAGAAGATATAGAACAGATGAGCGTCATCCCCTATGCCTCAGCCATAGGTTCTATTATGTATGCCATGCTGTGTACCAGACCTGATGTTAACCTTGCCGTCAGTTTGGTAGGAAGGTACCAAAGTAATCCCGGCAAGGAACATTGGACAACGGTCAAGAATATCCTGAAGTACCTGAAAAGGACTAAGGAAATGTTTCTCGTGTATGGAGGTGACGAAGAGCTCGTCGTAAAGGGTTACGTCGACGCTAGCTTCGACACAGATCTGGATGACTCTAAGTCACAAACCGGATACGTGTATATTTTGAATGGTGGGGCAGTAAGCTGGTGCAGTTGCAAGCAAAGCGTCGTGGCGGGATCTACATGTGAAGCGAAGTACATGGCAGCCTCGGAGGCAGCACATGAAGCAATATGGGTGAAGGAGTTCATCACCGACCTAGGAGTCATACCCAATGCGTCGGGGCCGATCAAGCTCTTCTGTGACAACACTGGAGCTATTGCACTTGCCAAGGAGCCCAGGTTTCACAAGAAGACAAGGCACATCAAGCGTCGCTTCAACTCCATTCGTGAAAATGTTCAAGATGGAGACATAGAGATTTGTAAAGTACATACGGACCTGAATATAGCAGATCCGTTGACTAAACCTCTCCCTAGAGCAAAACATGATCAACACCAGAATTCTATGGGTGTTCGATTCATCACAATGTAACTAGATTATTGACTCTAGTGCAAGTGGGAGACTGTTGGAAATATGCCCTAGAGGCAATAATAAAAGCATTATTATTATATTTCCTTGTTCATGATAATTGTCTTTATTCATGCTATAATTGTGTTATCCGGAAATCGTAATACATGTGTGAATAACAGACACCGACATGTCCCTAGTGAGCCTCTAGTTGACTAGCTCGTTGATCAACAGATAGTCATGGTTTCCTGACTATGGACACTGGATGTCATTGATAACGAGATCACATCATTGGGAGAATGATGTGATGGACAAGACCCAATCCTAAACATAACACAAGATCGTATAGTTCGTTTGCTAGAGTTTTCCAATGTCAAGTATCTTTTCCTTAGACCATGAGATCGTGTAACTCCCGGATACCGTAGGAGTGCTTTGGGTATGCCAAACGTCACAACGTAACTGGGTGACTATAAAGGTAGACTACGGGTATCTCCGAAAGTGTCTGTTGGGTGACATGGATCAAGACTGGGCTTTGTCACTCCGTATGACGGAGAGGTATCACTGGGCCCACTCGGTAATGCATCATCATAATGAGCTCAGAGTGACCAAGTGTCTCGTCATGGGATCATGCATTACGGTACGAGTAAAGTGACTTGCCGGTAACGAGATTGAACGAGGTATTGGGATACCGACGATCGAATCTCGGGCAAGTAACATATCGATAGACAAAGGGAATAGAGTACGGGATTGATTGAATCCTCGACATCGTGGTTCATCCGATGAGATCATCGTGGAGCATGTGGGAGCCAACATGGGTATCCAGATCCCGCTGTTGGTTATTGACCGGAGAGTCGTCTCGGTCATGTCTGCTTGTCTCCCGAACCCGTAGGGTCTACACACTTAAGGTTCGGTGACGCTAGGGTTATGAAGATATGTATATGCAGAAACCCGAATGTTGTTTGGAGTCCCGGATGAGATCCCGGACATCACGAGGAGTTCCGGAATGGTACGGAGGTAAAGAATTATATATAGGAAGTGCTATTTCGGGCATCGGGACAAGTTTCGGGGTTATCGGTATTGTACCGGGACCACCGAAAGGGTCCCGGGGGTCCACCGGGTGGGGCCACCTGTCCCGGGGGGCCACATGGGCTGTAGAGGGTGCGCCTTGGCCTATATGGGCCAAGGGCACCAGCCCCTATAGGCCCATGCGCCTAGGGTTTCCACCATGGAAGAGTCCATGTGGTGGAAGGCACCCCTAGGTGCCTTGGGGGGAGGGAAACCTCCCCTTGGCCGCCGCCCCCCCTAGTAGATCTCATCTACTAGGGCCGGCGCCCCCCCTTGGCACCCCTATATATAGTGGGGGGAGAGGAGGGATTTTACACCAGCCCCTGGCGCCTCCACCTCCCCCCGTTACGTCTCTCCCTCGTAGTCTCGGCGAAGCCCTGCTGCTGTGACACCCTGCATCCACCACCACGCCGTCGTGCTGCTGGATCTTCATCAACCTCTCCTTCCCCCTTGCTGGATCAAGAAGGAGGAGACGTCTCCCGTCCCGTACGTGTGTTGAACGCGGAGGTGCCGTCCGTTCGGCGCTGGTCATCGGTGATTTGGATCACGTCGAGTACGACTACATCATCACCGTTCTTTTGAACGCTTCCGCTCGCGATCTACAAAGGTATGTAGATGCATCCAATGACTCATTGCTAGATGAACTCCTAGATGATCTTGGTGAAACGAGTAGGAAATTTTTTGTTTT
>NC_041393.1:150042563-150084747 GCF_002162155.2 Triticum dicoccoides
ATATATATATATATATATATATATATATATATATATATATATATATATATATATATATATATATGAAAAAGCAATCAAATCAACCTAGTGAAGTAAATCATGAAGATTAGTTGAAATTTTGAAGTCAAATCAAATGCGAAGATATTCAACAATAACGCCATGAGTGAAACACTTCAAACCAAGAAATTTGGTGGTGGCGTTACCCACGGTATAGGAAGTATTAGACCCAGACACGACGCACAATTATCGTGGCGCTCCGAAGTCAAATTCCATGTTAATGTATTCACACTCAGAATGTAAGTCTTCATTGATTGAAGATATACTTTACTTCGTGTGTTGCACATCTAAGTCATCAACATGCATAAGTGTTAGGATGTGTGCTTGATCATAGGACATTTGAGGATTCCAAGATATTTAGCTCACACCGTAACTTGCAAAACCTTTTCTCATCCAGGGGCTTTGTGAAGATATCTGCCAGTTGCTCTTCAGTGTTGACGTGAATGATGTCAATATCTTTCTTCATGACATGATCTCTGAGAAAGTGATGACGAATTTCAATGTGCTTTGTCTTCGAGTGCTGAACAGGATTGTTGGCAATCTTGATGGCGGTTTCGTTGTCGCAGAAGAGAGGTACTTGTTTCAGATTGACGCCATAGTCCTTGAGAGTTTGCTTCATCCACAGAAGCTGAGCGCAGCAAGATCCAGCAGCAATGTATTCAGATTCAGCAGTTGAGAGTGATACACAGTTTTGCTTCTTTGAAGACCAACAGACAAGTGATCGTCCCAGAAAGTGACATGTTCCTGATGTAGACTTGCGACCCACCTTGTCACTAGCATAATGAGCATCCGAGAATCCAACCAGATCAAATTTTGAGCCCTTTGGATACCATAATCCGAGTGTTGGGGTGTAAGCCAAATATCGAAGAATTCGCTTCACAACTAAGTGATGCGATTCCTTTGGTGCCGCTTGGAATCGAGCACACATGCAAACACTAAGCATAATATCTGGCCTAGATGCACATATGTAAAGTAAAGAACCAATCATGGAGCGGTATACCTTTTGATCGAACTCTTTACCATTGTCGTCGGGACCAAGATGATGTTTGGCTGGCATTGGCGTCGTGTAACCTTTGCAATCTTGTATGCCGAACTTCTTCAGACAGTCTTTGAGATATTTTCTTGGGATATGAAGATGCCGTTCCTTTGCTGACGAATTTGAATACCAAGGAAGAACTTCAGCTCACCCATCATGGACATATGATATTGCTCTTGCATCATATATCCAAACTCATCACTATACTTCTGGTTGGTGCAGTCGAAGATTATGTCATCCACGTATATTTGGCATACAAACAGTTCACGATCATATGTCCTCGTGAAGAGTGTGGGATCGAGGGATCTTGGTTTGAAGCCTTTGCTCTTCAGGAAGTCTTTGATTGTATCATACCAAGCGCGAGGAGTTTGTTTGAGGCCATACAGTGCTTTGTTTAGTTTGTACACCATATCAGGATGTTTTGGATCTTAGAAGCTAGGTGGTTGAGCAACATACACTTCTTCTTCAATCTTGCCATTGAGGAAAGCACTCTTCACATCCATTTGATATAGCAGGATGTTGTGGTGATTAGCATAGGCTAGCAGTATGCGAATAGCTTCAAGCCTAGCCACAGGAGCAAATATTTCATCGAAGTCAATTCCTTCAACTTGAGTATATCCTTGAGCCACAAGACGTGCTTTGTTTCTGACGACTTGACCATGCTCATCTTGCTTGTTCTGATATATCCATTTAGTGCCAATAATGTTATGCTTGCGAGGGTCAGGGCACTTGACAAGTTCCCAAACATTATTCAGCTTGAACTATTGAAGTTCTTATTGCATGGCTTGAATCCATTCAGGTTCCATAAAGGCTTCAGCAACTTTCTTGGGTTCAGATATTGATACAAATGAAAAATGCCCACAGAAATTTGCTAATTGTGTTGCTCTTGAGCGAGTAAGTGGACCAGGTGCATTGATGCTATCAATTATCTTCTCAATTTGTACTTCATTTGCAACACGAGGATGAACTGGACGAAGCCCTTGCTCATGCTGATCATTGTCATCATTGGGAGGATTGTCTTCGGTCTGAGCATTGTCTTCAGGTTGGTTTGGTGCAGAAATGATAAGTTCCTCTTCAGGCTGTGCTTCAGAGGGCATGATTTCACCAGTTCCCATCAGCTTGATAGATTCGCTGGAAGGAGCTTCATCTAATGTGCTTGGCAGGAGCTCTCGTTGTGAACCATTGGTTTCATCAAATCGCACGTCCACAGTTTCAACGATTTTGTAGTGAAAGAGGTTGAAGACTCTGTAAGAGTGCAAATCCTTTCCATAACCGAGCATGAAGCCTTCGTGAGCTTTGGGTTCAAATTTTGACTTGTGATGGGGATCCTTGATCTAGCACCTGGCACCAAAGACTCTGAAGTAGCTGACATTTGGCTTCTTGCCAGTAAGGAGCTCATAGGATGTTTTGCCCAGAAGCTTGTGGATGTAAACACGGTTGATGATGTGACATGCTGTATCAATAGCTTCAGGCCAGAACTTTCTTGGTGTCTTGTACTCATCGAGCATTGTTCGAGCCATCTCAATGAGGGTTCTGTTCTTGCGCTCAACAATGCCATTTTGCTGAGGTGTGTATGGAGCAGAAAACTCATGACTGATTCCCATTGTATCCAGATAGAGATCAAGCCCGGTGTTCTTGAATTCAGTGCCGTTATCACTTCTGATATGCTTGATCTTGACGCCATAGTTGTTCATTGCTCGATTGGCGAATCGTCTGAAGACATCTTGTACTTCAGTCTTGTAGAGAATTATGTGCACCCATGTATATCTTGAGTAGTCATCAACAATGACGAAGCCATAGAGACACACTGTTGTTGTGAGGGTAGAGTAGTGAGTAGGGCCAAATAAGTCCATGTGCAACAGCTCGAAGGGTTGACATGTCGTCATGATTGTCTTCGAGGGGTGCTTGGCCTTCGTCATCTTTCCAGCTTCGCAGGCACCACACAAATGATCTTTCTTGAACTTGACACCTTCGATGCCTATGACATGCTTCTTCTTGACGAGTGTGTGCAAGTTCCTCATGCCAGCATGCCCCAGCCTTCGATGCCAGAGCCAGCATTCTGAAGCTTTTGCAAGAAGACATACGGCAAGCTGTGGACCTGCTGAGAAATCTACCATGTATAGATCAACTTTCCTATATCCTTCAAAGACTAGAGACTTGTCAAATTCCATTAGTACAAGGCAACGATATTTTCCGAATATCACAATCATGTTTAAGTCACAAAGCATTGAGACAGACATTAAGTTGAATCCAAGGGATTCAACAAGCATGACTTTATCCATGTGTTGATCCTTTGAGATTGCAACTCTGCCTAGACCCAATACCTTGCCTTTACCAGTGTCAGCAAATGTGATTTGACTCTTGTCGGATGGACGTAAGGTTGAGTCCATGAGAAGACTTCGATCACCAGTCATATGATTAGTGCATCCATTGTCCATAATCCATTCTGAAGCACGAGGTGTCATGCCCTACAGTGTAGTTAGGAGGATAGGCTTCACAAGGTATGTTGTGAAGCATAAGCATTTGACGCACACTAGGATTATCACAACTTAGATGAAAGTTAGAGCACACAGTATGACAGGTAAGCAATTTATATGTGGAATACACAGTAAGTCATTTTATCATGCGTCCCTTATAGTGTTTTAGGTCCCCAGCAATAATATCGGACGCCTTTGATTGCTGGTTGGAGACCATGTTCTACAAAAGATAGTTAGTTCTTCTTCACCACCCACATCTTTAGGGGTGGCTTAGAAGCAATGAGTCTAAGTGCAGCATCTAAGAATTTCGGCTTTGGAGCCCTAGCAAATAGCCTTGCAGGAGATGAAAGATACTCATATGAATAAGCAGAAAAGTTCTTAGTCCTATAAACATAGTGGTTTGAAGACACACGCTCATATTCATAAGTTTGAGTACGATTTCCCTGCAAAACATTGGCGTTAGGGTGACTCAGGTGAGTCCTGTTTCCATATGAAGTCGTTGGACCATGTGACACCTTTGGTCTAGGGTTTGTCTTCTTCCCTAGTGGTGTCATGATAACATTCACAGGAAGATTCTCAAGACAACTTTTGGGAACCCAGATCTTCTTCATTGGTGGTCCATTCCTGCAGTTAGTACCAATATACCTGGCAAACACTTCACCATTCTGATTTTTGAACAATTTATAGTTTGCATCAAAGGATTCATCAATGATAAAAGGATTAGCACATGTAAAGCCAGATAAAGTGGATGGATCCACTGAAGGTTCCTTTGCAGCAACCCATGTGGTTTTGGGATACTGCTCAGGCTTCCAGTAGGAACCATCAGCATTCATTTTCCTCTCGAACCTAACACCCTATTTCCTTGGGTTTCGGTTCAGAATCTGCTTTTTGAGGACATCACAAAGTGTCTGATGCCCTTTCAGACTTTTTTACATCCCTGTTTCAAGCAATGTCTTCAACGTAGCATTTTCATCAGCAATAGTAGTAGTATCCTCAGCAGAGGGGTTAGTTATCACATCAGTAGTTAAAGACAGAGCAACAGTAGCAGCAGTGGAACATCCAGCAACAGAGGTAGCGTTATTACGCTCAATGCATTTTATACATGGTGGTTCAAAACCATTCTGTGTAACGCTGATTTGTTGAGCAAGTAATGAATCGCGCTCCTTCCGAAGATCTCCATAATCCACCCTTATCTTTTCGAGATCAAGCTTTCTTTGAAGACATTCAGAAGAAAGTTTCTCATGATCAGACAAGAGAGCATTATGTTGATCTTGAAGGGCGTCAAACTTGGAATGAAGTCTCTGAAGACTCTCAGCCAATGCTTTTGACTGATCCATTTCTTCGCCCAACATATCATCGCTCTTACTAAGCATGTTTTGAACCTTTACCAAAGCTCTTTGTTGTTTAGTGGCAAGGGAAGCAAGTTTGACATAGCTGGGGCCAAATTCATCACCTGATTCATCATCACTAGTTTCAGAGAGGTAGCATTCAGTTACCTTAGCACCCCCTGCCATGAGGCATGGTGAAGATGAGGACGATTCAGGTGGAAAGGTCATCTCCTTAAGAGACTACTTGTAATCATCAAGCCAAGGATCATGACGATTAAGATGACCTTCATAGACCTCAGAAAGCCGGTCCCAGATTAGCTTCGCGTGATTGAGGTGCATGACGTTCCTGAACTGATTTCGGGACAGACAGGAGCAGATGAAGTCCTTCGCTGTGAGGTTCAGTAGAGTGTACTTGCGAATGTCATCAGCCTATGCCATCTTGCATAGATCGGTAAGACCAATCTCAGTGATGGTCCACAGTTCTCTATTCATAGCCATGAGTCGTTTCTTCATCATGGCCTTCCATCGTGGATACTCATGACCGTCAAAAGTGGGGCAAGATACATTCCTCAATCCTGCAGTCGACATAGCTAAACTCCAGGTGGTTAAACCGAATCACACAGAACAAGGGAGTACCTTGCTCTGATACCAATTGAAAGCGCTAGTTATCGACTAGAGGGGGGGGGGTGAATAGGTGATTTTTATCAAAGTCTTCAAAACATGGAAGTTTCAAAGACAAACAATAGAAATGACCTAATTGATATGCAGCTGAAGATAAACTACAACAAGCAAGCCATAGTCAAGTATGTAATAATGTGAACGTACAAAGACTAATAGCAGCTAGGTAGTAAGGATCATGATGGAAGATAGTATGAAGCCAATCAACGATAGTAGTCAAGCAATGAAGTCAAACAGATAAGACAAATAAGCAATGACTTCATGAAGACAAACTCAAAGTAAAGGAGGGAAGGGATTGAACCAGTCACTTGTTGAAGACACTGGATTTGTTGGACCAGTTCCAGTTGCTGTGACAAATGTACGTCTGGTTAGGGAGGCTGAGATTCAACTCAGAAGACCGCGTCTTCACCTTATTCCCCTTGAGCTAAGGACACACAGTCCTCGCCCAATCACTCTGGTAAGTCTTCAAGGTAGACTTCCGAACCTTCACAGACTTCGTTCACCGGTAATCCACAATGACTCTTGGATGCTCAGAACGCGATGCCTAACCGGCTGGAGGATACATAGTCCTCAAGTGTAATAAGTCTTCAAGTCACACAGACAGAAAGACTTCAGTGATGCCTAACACTCTTTGGCTCTGGGTGTTTGGGCTTTGTCCTCGCAAGAATTTCTCTCTCAAAGGCTTCGAGGTGGGTTGCTCTCAAAACGACAAAAGCCGTAAACTAACTCTGAGCAGCCACCAATTTATGGTGTAGGGGGTGGGCTATTTATAGCCACAAGGCAACCCAACTTGATATGTCCGAAATGACCCTGGGTCACTAAGGAACTAACACGTGTTCCAACGGTCAGATTTCAAACACACACGACAACTTTACTTGGGCTACAAGCAAAGCTGACTCATCCAGCTCTGGATAAGATTTGCTCTCATTGTCTTCGCTCGAAGACATAGGATTTGGGTTGAGCATCACTTCAGTCACTCTGACTTTGTTCACTTGGACCCCACTTAACAGTACGGTGGTTCCTATGACTCACCAAAGAAGAAAAGGAAACAACAAAACAACTCAGTCTTCGCGCTCCATAGTCTTCACTCAATGTCTTCTCATGTCATAGTCTTCAGTGTGAATATCTTCACACACCACCATTGTCTTCAATGTCTTCATACATTTTTAGGGGTCATCTTCGGTAGGTAAACCGAATCAATGAGGGACACTTCCTGCGTTATCCTGCAATTCTCACAAACGCATTAGTCCCTCAACCAACTTTGTTGTCAATACTCCAAAACCAACTAGGGGCGGCACTAGATGCACTTACAAATCCGGTTTACTACTCAGAATAATCCAGATTAGTGTCAAAGTTTGCATCGGCGCAACCCTTTACGACGAACTCTTTTACCACCTCCATAATCTAGAAAATTCCTTAGTCCACTAGTTATTAAGGATAAGTTTGACCGTTGTCCTGTGATCTATTCCTGGATCACTCTTGTACCCCTTGACTGACTCATGGCAAGGCACACTTCAGGTGCGATACACAGCATAGCATACTATAGAGCCTACGTCTGAAGCATAGGGGATGACCTTCGTCCTTTCTCTCTCTTTTGCCGTGGTCATGTCTTGAGTCTTACTCAATATTCACACCTTATAACACAACCAAGAACTCCTTCTTTGCCGATCTATTTTGAACTCCTTCAAAATCTTGTCACGGTATGTATTTATTTGAAAGTACTATTAAGCGTTTTTGATCTATCCTTATAGATCTTGATGCTCAATGTTCAAGTAGCTTAATCCAGGTTTTCCATTGAAAAACACTTTTCCAATAACCCTATATGCTTTCCAGAAATTCTACATAATTTCTGATCAACAATATGTTAATAACATATACTCATCAGAAATTCTATAGTGCTCCCACTCACTTCTTTGGTAATACAAGTTTCTCATAAACTTTGTATAAACCCAAAATCTTTGTTTATCTCATCAAAGCGTATATTCCAACTCCGAGATGCTTACTCCAGTCCTTAGAAGGATTGCTGGAGCTTTGCATACTTGTTAGCATCTTTTAGGATTGACAAAACCTTTTGGTTGTATCACATACAAGCTTTCCTCAAGAATATCATCGAGGAAACAATGTTTTGACATCCTATCTGCAAGATTTCATAAATCATGCAGTAACTGCTAATATAATTCCAACAGACTCTTTAGCATCGCTACGAGTGAGAAAGTCTCATCGCAGTCAACTCCTTGAACTTGTCGGAAAACATCTTGAAGACAAGTCGAGCTTTCTTAACGATGACACTTACCATCATTGTCCTTCTTCCTTTCAAAATCCATCTGTACTCAACAGCCTTACGACCATCGAGTAGTTCTGCCAAAGTCTACACTTTGTTTTCATACATGGATCCTCTCTCGGATTTTATGGCCTCAAGCCATTCATCGGAATCCGGGCCCACCATCGCTTCTCCATAGCTCGTAGGTTCATTGTTGTCTAGCAACATGACCTCCAAGACAGGATTACGTACCACTCTGAAGCAGTACGCATCCTTGTTGACCTAAGAGGTTTGGTAGTGACTTGATCCGAAGTTTCATGATCACTATCATAAGCTTCTACTTCAATTGGTGTAGGTGCCATAGGAACAACTTCATGTGCCCTGCTACACACTAGTTGAAGTGATGGTTCAAGAACCTCATCAAGTCTCCACCATCCTCCCACTCAATTCTTTCAAGAGAAACCTTTCCCCGAGAAAGGACCCGTTTCTAGAAACAATCACTTTTGCTTCCGGATCCGAAATAGGAGGTATACCCAACTGTTTTGGGTGTCCTATGAAGATGTATTTATCTGCTTTGGGTTAGAGCTTATCAGGATGAAACTTTTTCACATAAGCGGCGCAACCCCAAACTTTCAAGAAATGACAGCTTAGGTTTCTCTAAACCATAGTTTATATGGTGTCATCTCAACGGAATTACGTGGTGCCCTATTTAAAGCGAATGTGGTTGTCTCTAATGCCTAACCCATGAACGATAATGGTAATTCGATAAGAGACATCATGGTATGCCCCATATCCAATAGGGTGCATCTATGATGTTCGGACACACCATCACACTATGGTGTTCCAGGCGGTCTTAGTTGTGAAACAATTTCCACAATGTCTCAATTGTGTACCAAACTCGCAACTTAGATATTCATCTCTATGATCATATCATAGACATTTTATCCTCTTGTCACGAAGATCTTCAACTTCACTCTGAAATTACTTGAACCTTTCAATAATTTAGACTTGTGTTTCATCAAGTAAATATACTCAACATCTACTCAAATCATCTGTGAAGTAAGAACATAACGATATCCACTGCATGCCTCAGCACTCATTGGACTGCACACATCAAAATGTGTTACTTCCAACAAGTTGCTTTCTTGTTCCATCTTACTGAAAACGAGGCTTTTCAGTCATCTTGCCCATGTGGTATGATTTGCATGTCTCAAGTGATTCAAAATCAAGTGAGTCCAAATGATCCATCTGCATGGAGTTTCTTCATGCG
The DNA here is from genome assembly GCF_002162155.2 of Triticum dicoccoides. Lineage (NCBI taxonomy): Eukaryota > Viridiplantae > Streptophyta > Magnoliopsida > Poales > Poaceae > Triticum > Triticum dicoccoides. Next base: position 150,051,670 of record NC_041393.1, read on the forward strand.
TACATACCAATAGACATGGTTCACATGTCTCAAACTTTTCAAAAAACGAGTGAGTCCAAAGATCCATCAACATGGAGCTTCTTCATGCGTTTTATACCAATATGACTTACATGGCAGTGCCACAAGTAGGTGGTACTATCATTACTATCTTATATCTTTTCGCATGAACATGTGTATCACTACAATCGAGATTCAATAAACCATTCATTTTAGGTGCAAGACCATTGAAGGTATTATTGAAATAAACAGAGTAACCATTATTCTCCTTAAATGAATAAACGTATTTCGATAGACATAATCCAATCATGTCTATTCTCAACGCAAACACCAAATAACAATTATTTAGGTTTAACACCGATCCCAATGGTAGAGGGAGCGTGCGATGTTTGGTCACATCAACCTTGGAAATACTTCCAACACATATCATCACCTCGCCTTTAGCTAGTCTCCGTTTATTCCGTAGCCTTTTATTTCGAGTTACTAACACTTAGCAACCGAACTGGTATCTATTACCATGGTGCTACTAGGAGTACTAGTAGAGTACACATTAATATAATTTATATCCAATATACTTCTGTCGACCTTGCCTGCCTTCTTATCTACCAAGTATCTAGGGTAATTATGCTCTAGTGACCTTTCCCCTTATTACAGAAGCACTTAGTCTCAGGTTTGGGTTCAACCTTGGGTTTCTTCACTAGAGAAGCAGCTGATTTGCCGTTTCATGAAGTATCCCTTCTTGCCCTTGCCCTTCTTGAAACTAGTGGTTTCACTAACCATCAACAATTGATGCTACTTCTTGATTTCTACTTTCGCGGTGTCAAACATTGCGAATATTTCAAGGATCATCATATCTATCCCTGATATGTTATAGTTCATCATGAAGCTTAGTAGCTTGGTGGCAATAACTTTGGAGAAACATCACTATCTCATCTGGAAGATTAACTCCCACTCGATTCAAGTGATTGTTGTACCCAGACAATCTGAGTACAAGCTCAACAATTGAGCTTTTCTCCCTCAGTTTGTAGGCTAAGAAACTCGTCAAAGGTCTCATACCTCTTGACGCGGGCACGAGCCTAAAATCCCAATTTCAGCCCTTGGAACATCTCATATGTTCCGCGACGTTTCAAAAAAACGTCTTCGGCGCCACAATTCTAAACCGTTTAACATTAATGAACTATCATGTAGTCATCAAAATGTGTATGTCAGATGTTCGCAACATCCACAGACGACGTTCGAGGTTCAGCACACCGACCGGTGCATTAAGGACATAAGCCTTCTGTGCTGCAATGAGGACAATCCTTAGTTTACGGACCCAGTCCGCATAATTGCTACTATCAACTTTCAACTATATTTTCTCTAGGAACATATCTAAACAATAGAACTAAAACGCGAGCTTACGACATAATTTGTAAAGACCTTTTTGACTATGTTCATGATAATTAAGTTCATCTAATCACATTATTTGATGAACTCCCACTCAGATAGACATCCCTCTAGTCATCTAAGTGATACATGATCCGAGTCAACTAGGCCGTGTCCGATCATCACGTGAGACATACTAGTCATCATCGGTGAACATCTTCATGTTGATCGTATCTACTATACGACTCATGTTCGACCTTTCGATCTCTTGTGTTCCGAGGCCATGTCTGTACATGCTAGGCTCGTCAAGTCAACCTAAGTGTTTCGCGTGTGTAAATCTGGCTTACACCCGTTGTATGTGAACGTTAGAATCTATCACACCCGATCATCACGTGGTGCTTCGAAGCAACGATCTTTCGCAACGGTGCACAGTTAGGGGGAACACTTTCTTGAAATTATTATGAGGGATCATCTTATTTACTACCGTCATTGTAAGCAAATAAGATGCATAAACATGATAAACATCACATGCAATCAAATAGTGACATGATATGGCCAATATCATTTTGGTCCTTTTGATCTCCATTTCGGGGCTCCAAGATCATCATCGTCACCAGCATGACACCATGATCTCCATCATCATGATCTCCATCATCGTGTCTCCACGAAGTTGTCTCGCCAACTATTACTTCTACTACTATGGCTAACGGTTTAGCAATGAAGTAAAGTAATTACATAGCGTTATTCAGTGACACGCAGGTCATACAATAAATAAAGACAACTCCTATGGCTCCTGCCGTTTGTCATACTCATCGACATGCAAGTCGTGATTCCTATTACAAGAATATGATCAATCTCATACATCACATATATTTCATTCATCACATCCTTTTGGCCATATCACATCACGCGACATATGCTGCAAAAACAAGTTAGACGTCCTCTAATTTGTTGTTGCAAGTTTTTACGTGGCTGCTATAGGTTTCTAGCAAGAACGTTTCTTACCTACGCCAAAACCACAACCCGATATGCCAATTGCTATTTACCCTTCATAAGGACCCTTTTCATTGAATCTGATCCGACTAAAGTGGGAGAGACTGGCACCCGCTAGCCACCTTATGCAACAAGTGCATGTCAGTCAGTGGAACCTGTCTCACGTAAGTGTACATGTAAGGTCGGTCCGGGCCGCTTCATCCCACAATACCGTCGAAACAAGATAGGACTAGTAACGGTAAGCATATTGAACAAAATCAACGCCCACAACAACTTGTGTTCTACTCATGCATAGAATCTACGCAATAAACCTGGCTCTGATACCACTGTTGGGGAACGTAGCAGACATTCAAAATTTTCTACGCATCACCAAGATCAATCTATGGAGAGACTAGCAACGTGAGAGAGAGGGAGTGCATCTTCATACCCTTGAAGATCGCTAAGCGGAAGCGTTGCAAGAACGCAGTCGATGGAGTCGCACATGAAGCGATTCAGATCACGGCCGAATCCGATCTAAGCACCGAAGAATGGTGCCTCCGCGTTCAACACACGTACAGCCCGGGGACATCTCCTCCTTCTTGATCCAGCAAGGGGAGAGGAGAAGTTGAGGGAAAACTCCGACAGCACGACGGCATGGTGGTGATGGAGCTCGTGGTTCTCCAGCAGGGCTTCGCCAAGCACTACAGAGGAGGAGGAGGTGTTGGAGGAGGGAGAGGGCTGCGCCAGGGGAAGGGTGCGGCTGCCCTCTCTCTCACTCACTATATATAGGGGGAAGGGAGGAGGGGGAGGCACCCTAGGGTTCCCTAGGGGAGGGGCGGCGGCCATAGGGGAAACCCTAGATGGGTTTTGGCGCCCCCACCCCCTAGGAAACTTGCCCCCCAAGCCGGGAGGGGCAGCTGCCCTAGGGGTGGCGCCCCCACATTTCCTGGTTACGTGAGATGGGGTGGGAGGGGCGCTCAGCCCCTTAGTGGGCTGATGTGCCCTCTCCCCTTGGCCCATAAGCCCCCCCAACGCTTGCCGGGGCCTTCGAAACCCCTTTCGGACACGCTGGTCATCACCTGGTACCCCCCAGAACAAATCCGGACTCCAATACCCTTCGTCCAATATACCAATCTTCACCTCTGGACCATTCCGGAGCTCCTCGTCATGTCTGGGATCTCATCTAGGACTCCGAACAACCTTCGGTAACCACATACTATTTCTCATAACAACTCTAGCGTCACCGAACCTTAAGTGTGTAGACCCTACAGGTTCGGGAACCATGTAGACATGACCGAGACGTTCTCCGGTCAATAACCAACAGCGGGATCTGGATACCCATGTTGGATCAAACATGTTCCACGATGATCTCATCGGATGAACCACGATGTCAAGGATTCAAGCAATCCCGTATGCAATTCTCTTTATCAATTGGTATGTTACTTGCCCGAGATTCGATCGTTAGTATCCCAATACCTTGTTCAATCTTGTTACCGGCAAGTCACTTTACTTGTTCCGTAATGCATGATCCCGTGACTAACTACTTAGTCACATTGAGCTCATTATGATGATGCATTACCGAGTGGGCCCAGAGATACCTCTCCGTCTCACGGAGTGACAAATTCCAGTCTCGATTCGTGCCAACCCAACATACACTTTTGGAGATACCCTTAGTGCACCTTTATAGCCACCCAGTTACGTTGTGACGTTTGGCACACCCAAAGCATTCCTACGGTATCCGGGAGTTGCACAATCTCATGGTGTAAGGAGATGATACTTGACATTAGAAAAGCTTTTAGCAAATGAACTACACGATCTTGTGCTATGATTAGGATTGGGTCTTGTCCATCACATCATTCTCCTAATGATGTTATCCTGTTATCAATGACATCCAATGTCCATGGTTAGGAAACCATGACCATCTGTTGATCAACGAGCTAGTCAACTAGAGGCTCACTAGGGACATGTTGTGGTCTATGTATTCACACATGTATTGCGGTTTCGGGTCAATACAATTATAGCATGAATAATAGACAATTATCATGAACAAGGAAATACAATAATAACCATTTTATTATTGCCTCTAGGGCATATTTCCAACAGGTGCGCCTTCCTATGCGACAGAGGGTGGCGCCCCCTGAACGGACGCGAGTCCTGATGCAACGCCTCCGGTGGTGCTTGCCTCATGAGGGTTTGTGCTAGGTGAAGCCTTCTTCTTCTTGGGGACCACCTCGGGAGGTCTTCCGCTCCTGTGATCAGGGTCTTCGATTGCCGTGGCTTGAAAAGCATGCTCAAGAGAACACACTGCATCCCTCTCCTCACAAGTCACCGTAATGACTCCAGCGCTTCCTAGCATCTTGAGGACATTGTAGCCGTGATGAGTCACTGCCAAGAACTTGGCAAGGGCTGGGTACCCGAGGATGGCATTGTATGGCAGGCGAATGTGGGTGACATCAAAGTCAATGAGCTCGGTGTGGTAGTTGTTGCGCTGCCCAAAGGTGACAGGAAGGTGAACTTGCCCTATTGGAACGGTGGAACCATCAGTGACTCCTGAGAAAGGCTTGGTTGGCTGAAGCTGATCGTATGGCACTTGGAGATTGTTGAATGTCTCGACGGACAGGACGTTGAGTCCCGCTCCGCCATCGATGAGGGTCCTGGTGACTTGCACATTGCTGATGACTGGGGAGCAAAGCATCGGGAGGACTCCGGTCGTGGCTGCGCACTTGAGCTGGTCCGCTGAGCTGAACGTGATAGCGCATGCTGACCACCTGAGAGGGCGCGTGGCCTCATGCTTGGGGAGGACTGCATTCACCTCACGAGCAAACTGTTTGAAGATGCGCTGAGAGGCTGGGGCCTAAGCGCCGCCCAGGATGCAACCGATTGCGCGAGGCTCCTGGAAGCCCCCAGCCCCTTCGTCCTGATGATGGTCTTCATTCCTCCTCGGCGGTGGTGGCAAAGGAGGGAGGCCTGCGTTGCCTTGAGGGCGATCCTCATGAGGCTGATCCCTCCATCCTTCCTCGCGAGGCTGGTCCTGCCAGCGGTCCTCGCGGGGTCGGTCACGCCACCCTTGGCGAGGGCCACGGTCTTCCCATCGTCCTCCACCTCTTCCTCCTCCTCGGCCATAACCCTGATCGTTGCGCTCGGGGCATCGGCCGATACGCCCATCTCAGACAGCCCTGAGCTCTTGGCATTCGTTGGTGTTGTGGGTGTGGAGGTCGTGGTACACGCAGTACCGGCTGCCCTTGGATGACTCAGGCTGATCCCTGCCTCGCTTGGTGTCTGGCTCTGCTGCAAGCACAGCAGCCCCCTTGCGCTTTACGTCCTTGACCTTGGGCTTCTTCTCTTCTGGATCGGCAGCCGGAAGCTCGAGGAGGGAGAGGCGCCCTTCATCATCCCTGGCGCACTTGGTCGCCAAGTTGAACAGCTCCAGGGATGTGCACAGGTCTTCATGGATTGCTAGCTCCTCTTTCATCTTGATGTCACGCACGCCGTCAGAGAAGGCTGAGATGATGGCTTCCTCAGTCACCCTGGGGATCTTGAGGCGAGCGTTGTTGAAGTGCTGGATGTACTTCTGCAGGGTCTCTCCTGGCTGTTGCTTGATGTGGCACAGGTCGCTCATGGCCGGGGGACGGTCGCGAGTGCCTTGGAAGTTGGCGATGAAGCGAGTGCGCATCTCGTCCCAGGAGGAGATCGTGCTGGGAGCTAGGTTCAGGAGCCAGGTGCGGGCACCGTCCTTGAAAGCCATGGGAAACCAGTTCGCCATGACCTTCTCGTCCCCGTTGGCGGCTTCGGTGCCCGCTGTAGGAACTCCGCGAGGTCGGCAGTACCGTCATAGCGAGGAGGCAGGTACGTCTTGAACTTGCCGGGCCATGCGACGCTACGCAGCTCGGCGGTGAAGGCATGGCAGCCTGCAGTGGCCACAGGAGGCCTTTGGTGACGAAGGGCTTGATCTTGGAGGTCTCCGCACGCTGCTGCCAGGAGCAGCGCGGGGTCTTGGTGCGCTAGAGCAGGAGCGCGGTCATGACGTGCCGGTGCGGGGAGCACACGGGCAGCTTCTTAGGGACGTGGGATCTCTTGGCAGCTCTTTTCTTGTTGCGCGGGCACCGGACGCGGTGGGTCTTGTCCCGGGGCCACACACCGTGGAGCCAAGGCGCCTTCTTGGGGAGGAGGTGGCGGAGGCACCTCCTGATCCATGCCTCCTGTGCAGGATGGAGGGCGAGGCAGAGAGAGAGAGGGCATAGGAGAGCCCCCTGCAGCCCTGACGAGCTCGGTGATGCGGGCGAGCCAGTCCTCGTAGAGGTCGTCGACGTGACGGTAGTGCAGGAGCTCTCGCGCCAGGAGCAGCGCGGCATGCACGTCCGCGGGGGCGCAACGGGCGTGGGATGATGAACCGGCTAGAGTCAGCGATGGGGTGGTGGTGCGGCCTTCTTGCCGCACTGAAGGATGCAGGGATGAGGCCTGCTGCTCGTTCCCCACCGGGCCGGTGGCGGTGTTGGCGGCAGGCGACGGGGAACGATGGGGGCATCCGCCGACGGGTGCCGTCTGGGTGATGCGGGTAGCGAGAGCAGCCCGACGCTCGACGCGAGCCCGACGAGCGTCAACCATGGATACGACGGAAGATCACACACGCCCAGCGGAAGAAAGATTCCGGCGCACCCCTACCTGGCGCGCCAAATGTCAGATTTTGGGTTCCGGCAGACCCTTGAGGTTCAAACACTGGGGTGCGCGCGAAGATCTCTCCCCTACCGGCTCACGTATCAAAGTCTCGCAAAGGATCTAGGCTAAAAAGAAGAACACACAAGGGACACGAGATTTATACAGGTTCGGGCCACCATTGTGGTGTAATACCCTACTCCAGTTTGTGGTGTGGTGGATTGCCTCAGGGGCTGATGATGAACAATACAAAGGGGGAACAGCCTCGCGAGGGGCTGTTCTTGAGCTGGTGCGATGAACTGTTTGGGAGAGTTCAGTCGCCTCTTGGATACCTACCCTGCTTCTAGCTCTCGATGCCTCTACTCTGTGGTGGCTAGTCCTATTTATAGAGGGAAGCCCTGGGCCTCTTCCCAAATATTGAGCGGGAAGGGCGCCAACATCTGGCCATTTTGAAGGGGGACATCTAGTACACTTATCCTGACTAAAGTTGGTCTTCGGCTGCCAAAGGCTCTGACGATGACGTCGTCCTGGGCTCCATGATGACCTCCTTCCTGCCGCTCTGTTGGTCTTGGTCTTGTTGCACCAAAACGGTAACCTTTTCCTGATGCCTTGGCCTGTGCTTTCCCTCTTTGCACCGAAGGGGAAACAAGGACACTGCGCAGGCCGGCACCCGCCTGGCGCCCGCCTGGTCTCGATCGTCATGGCTTGCATCACGGGCTCCTCACGAGGTGCCCTGCCTTGATCTCTCCGCCTCCTCGCGAGCCTGCCTGATGAGGCTGCGCCTGAGGAAGCTTCTGTCGTCCGCCCCGCGAGGCTTGGACCCTCGCGAGGGTCGTGAGCTCCAGTCGATGAAGATGGGCCGCACTGGGCCCCCTACTTCAGCCACGCCGCAGGCCGCAGACAGGCAAGTCTGGGGACCCCCGTTCCCAGAACGCCGACAGGGACGACTGCCTCTACGGCCAAGGCTTGGCGCCCTGTCGGAGTCGGTTGCCCCATGACAGGCTCGACGTCCACGACAACATCTTCGCAAGCGGCTCCAGGGAGCTCCATGGGGAAGTACTCGCCGGGGCCTGATTTCCTCCGCTTGTTCCGCTCTGTTGATGGTTCAACAGATGGTTGAGTTAACCGAAGCACAAAAGTACCTGGTTCCACAGGTAGCTTGAGGGCAGCATGCTTCGACAGGTAGTCGATGATGTCGTTCTCCAGTCGAGGGACATGCTCTGCCTGTATACCATCAAAGCGCTCCTCCAGTTTCCTCACCTCATCCACGTAGGCTTCCATCAACGGGCTTTGATAATCCTTGTTGACCTGCCTGACGACAAGCTGTGAATCACCACTAACGATGAGCTTCTTGACCCCGAGGTCTGCCGCGATCCTGAGACCGACAAGCAATCCCTCTTATTCAGCAGTGTTGTTCGTTGACATTTCCCTAGGGAAGTGCATCTGGATCACGTACTTGAGGTGCTCTCCGGTGGGTGCGACGAGCAGCACACTAGCACCGGCGCCTTGTAGCAAAAAAGCCCTGTCAAAGTACATAACCCAGTTGCGACTTGTTTCCTTGCCGGGAAGAGTGGTCTCCTGGATCTCTTCGTCGGGCGTCGAGGTCCATTCTGCAATGAACTCCGCCAAGACTCTGCTCTGGATCGTCGAGGTTCTTTCAAGCTTCAAACCAAAACTCGACAGCTCTAAGGCCCATTCCACAATCCTCCCCGTTGCATTTGGGTTATGCAGTATCCGTTGCAACGGGAGGCGGGTGACGACGGTGATTTCGTGTGCTTGGAAGTAATGACGCAGCTTCCTCGAGGCCATAAGGAGGCCGAAGAGCAATTTCTGCACACCGGAGTACCTTGACCTAGCCCCCTACAAGAGGGAGCTAACGAAGTAAACCGGGTGCTGCATCATCTTTTTCTTCTGCACCACTTCACTTGGTTGCGTCGGCCCTGTCGCGCTGGTGTCGGACCTTGCCAAGGGCCCAGCCTTGCCGAGACCAGGCCCTGCCGGGGGGAGTTCTGGCTCATGATCCGTTGAGTCTGCCGTTGCCGCTGCCCCTTCGTCGACCTCCCTCCGCGCCACCAGTGCGGCGCTAACCACTTGATTCGTCGCTGCTAGATACAACAACAGCGGCTCTTCTGGCTTAGGCGCAACCAGTATTGGCATGGAGGAGAGGTACTTCTTTAAATCCTGTAATGCTGCCTCGGCCTCCGGGGTCCATTCAATTGGGCCCGCCTTTTTCAAGATTTTGAAAAAGGGAAGGGCACGCTCAGCGGACTTGGAGATGAATCTGCTCATGGCGGCGATGCAGCCAATGAGCCGACACATATCCTTGATCCGCTTAGGTGCCTCAATCTGCTCAATGGCCTTAATCTTGTCCGGGTTCGCCTCAATCCCATGCTGCGACATAAAGAACCCGAGAAGCTTGCCGGACGGGACACCGAAGACACACTTCTCTGGGTTCAGATTGAGGTTGATCTTGCACAGGTTTGCAAATGTTTCTTCCAGATCTTGCACAAGTGTTGCCTTGTCCTTGGTTTTGACCACTATGTCATCCATATAAGCTTCCATATTTCTATGTAGCTGAGGCTCAAAACCAATTTGGATTGCTCTTGCAAAGGTCGAGCCAGCACTCTTCAACGCGAAAGGCATCCGTAAAAAGCAGTACGTACCACATGGGGTGATGAATGATGTCTTCTCTTCATCTTCTCTCATCGTGAAAATCTGATGGTATCCCGAGTAGGCGTCGAGGAATGATAACAGGTCACACCCGGCCGTGGAGTCAACAATCTGGTTGATGCGCGGCAACAGGAAAGTGTCTTTTGGACAAGCCTTATTGATATCTGTGTAATCAATACACAGCTTCAACTTCCCGTTTGCCTTGCGCACTACCACCGGATTGGCCAACCACGTCGGATGGAGTACCCCTCTTACCAAGCTTGCCGCTTACAGGTTTCTGATCTCTTCCGTGATGAACTCCTGCCTCTCCAAAGCTTGCTTCCTGACCTTCTGCTTGATGGGCCACGCATGAGGACAGACAGCAAGATGGTGCTCAATCACTTCCCTCGGAATGCCGGGAATGTCAGATGCCTGCCATGCAAACACATCGACGTTCGCCCACAGGAAAGTTATGAGCTCGCCTTCCAATTTGCTATCGAGGGTGGAGCTTATGGTAAAAGCCCCTCCCGTGCCATCCTCCTTGATGGACACCTTCTTGGTCTCTGGTGGTGCAGATCTGGATTTCTTGCTCTTGCCGATGGAGCTCTCTGGCACGTCCTCGACAGGAGCACAACACTCCGGAGAGGTGCGCTTGCCGGAGTGGGTGCGAGAGATCTCACCGGTCTTCTTCCCTCCCCGGGCTTCAGCAGCAGGAGCAAGTGCCTTGGTGGCAGCTGCTGCAACTGCTTCCCGGTAGAGTTGGTCAGCACAGATCAGCGCATCCTTCTTGTCGGAGGGGACCGTGATGATGTTCATCGGCCCAGGCATCTTCAGCGTGTTGTAGGCATAATGTGACGCCGCCATGAACTTGGCCAGTACCGGGCGGCCGAGGATCCTGTTGTAGGGCAAGGGGATCTCGCCCACATCAAAGACAATCCTCTCCGTCCTGCAGTTCAATTCGCCTCCAAACGTCATGGCAGTGTGAACTTTCCCTTCAGCTGACTCCATCCTAGGTTGACCCCTTGAAATGTGCTCGTATCTTCGAGGTCTCCATCAGGAATCTGCAGCCTTTTGACCACAACAGGCTAGATCAATTTCAGACCGGCCCCGCCGTCAACTAGCATCTTCGTCACCTTGAGGTTGCGGATCATTGGTGAAACCAACAATGGCAAACAACCGATCGTAGTAGTGCGATCAGGGTGGTCCTCGGTGTCAAAGATGATAGGCGTGCTAGACCACTTCAGTGGCTTCCGCTCGTCGAGCGATGGCTCCACTGCTGTGATCTCACGCACCTATTGCTTGAGCTGGCGGTGAGAGGTGTGCAGCGAGGCGCCACCGTCGATGCACATGGCCTCTGTAGATTTCTAGAACTCGTGGTCGCCGGATTCGTTGTCCTTGTCATGATAATTGTCTTCCTGCTTTTTGTCGCGGCCCTGGGCAGGGCTCCCTTGCTGGTTATCCTTGCCGCAGCGGCCTCCTTGGCCGCCACACTTCTTGTCGGATCCTTCAGCACCGTCCTGGCCCTTCTCCTTGTCCCGCCTCTCATACTCGGCTTTTTGCTTCTCAGCAAGCAGCTCAACTTGTCGGCAGTTTTGGAGATCGTGTCCCTTGGTGCGGTGGATCTTGCAATACTGCTTGTTGGAGCTTCCTGGCTTGTCGGCAGCCGCCAAGGCCCGGCAAGCGGCACACCCGGCAACTTCCTTGCCGGGGTCGCTCGCCTTGGCCTTCTTGGTGGTACAGGTGTCGTCAGACCCCTCGATGGCAAGCATAGTCTTGCCCTTGTGCTTTCTGTTACGGCGCTGACCCTTCTTCGTCGGGGTAGCGGTGTCGTCGTCCGTGGAGTCGGTTTCCGCACCGGCGTCCTCGCCGGGGTACTTCCTCCCCTCTTCAGCACGAGCGCACCTATCGGCCAGAAAATAAAGTTCGGCCACATCCTTGACCTTGTTCATCGCTAGTTCCTCATGCATCTTGCGGTTACGCACATTCTGATGGAATGCGCTGATCACGGTGGCAGGTTGAACGTCTGGGATGTTGTGCTGCACCCGGCTGAACCTCTGAATATACTTGCGCAGGTTTTCACCTTCCTTTTGGGGGATGATATGCAAATCGCTTGCTTGGACATGGGATTGATGGCCTCCAGTGAAGGCACCAACAAACTCATGACACAGATCCGACCAAGAAGAAATGGAATCCACTGGCAAGTGCATCAACCATGACATAACATTGGGCTTGAGTGCCAATAGGAAGTAATTGGCAAGAACCTTATCATCGCGGGCTCCAGCAGCTTGCATCGCAATGGTGTAGATGCTGATGAACTCCGATGGGTGGGTCTTGCTGTTGTACTTCTCGCTAACATCGGGCTTGAATGTGCGGTGGGAGGGCCACTGGATCTACCGCAACTCACAGGAAAAGGCTGGGCAACCCACCTCGTAAGGTAGGCCACTTTAGCCTAACGGTGCCCGGTGGTCCATAGTGGGCCCTGCCCGCCTATCTGACTAGTGGCGCACATCATGCCGTCGCTTGATGGTGGTTTGTGCATCTTCAAGGGATCGCTCCCGAAGAACTTGATGCTGATCGCGGTGGATCCGCGGATCGGACGATGCTATGGAATTATTATCACAAGCGTCATCACGATGGATCGATACCCGTAGTAGCTGGCGTGGGGGAGGAGAGTGCATCGTGGCTGCATCACCGCCGGCCCTTCCACCGTTGGCATGCGGTGGCTCAACGGAGCGGCGACCTACGGGCCCTGCTGGTCGCAGCTCATCTCTGTTGGCGATGCCGACGAGGCTCCGGACGGTGGCTCTCCACTCGTCGAGCTTCTCCGCCACAGGAGGAAAGTCGAGGAGCGGCTCCGCTCGCCAAAGCTTCAGCTCGCGTGGGCGATGGCGAGAGCTGCGTGGATCGTGACGCGCTTTGACTTTTAACCACGTTAGAAGGAGCTCTATCACGGCCATATGGCAGTACGCCATTTTCGCCAGTACTTTGGCGTGCATGCTGACCTCCCTCGTCTTGTGAAGGGTGCAATAGACTCTTCCCAGGTCGGCGCCCGGGGTCACCAGCATGGTGACGCTGCTCGTCGCGCACGACTTGGGAAGAGCGCGTCGTGGGCGCCGGCGCAGGCGTCTTGGAGGTCGCCGCGCCGCTGGTGGGTGGCATGGCGCCGCCCCTGGAGGGCCCCGTGCTGCCTGCGGGGGCCCCAACTCCGTCTCTGGAATTTGTGGTGTGCGGCCCGTCGTCTTGTGCATGAACGACGCCGCTCGCCAGGTCCGGACTGCCAGGGCGATGTGGGTGTTCGTGGGTCACGCCTCGGGTTCTGTCCGCGACCGACCGCTACTAGCCCGCACTGGTACGGGCAGTCCGGCTTCGGATGAACCGATTGCCGTCATGGTCTTCCTCTTGGGAGCCATGGTGACGAAGAGCTGCTGGACTAGCTGCTAGACCAAATTCTCACAACTGCGCCCCCGACCTGGCGTGCCAAAGATGTCGGTGAGAACGACACCTATGGGATCAACGGGATCCCTATTGTGGCCGGCGAGCGCGGGGTTGTGAGAAGAGCAGGTCTAAGAGCCAGCACAAAGGTCGTTTACCTAGGTTCGGGCCGCGGAGATTGCGTAATACCCTAGTCCTACTTTGGGTATATATCAGTGTTCTTAAGCTAGCTATCAAGCGTGACTTGTTCAAAGAGCCAAATCCCTCTCTAGTACACCTCGGACCTCCTTTTATAATCGAAGGAGGCGCTACAGTGGCACACAGGAGGTGGAAAGGGTACAATGTACAAGCATATCGCTTGTTATTATGGGACAAGGCACATTAAATGCGCCCCTGAGGTGTCCTCTCGCTTTACTGACGCTTTTCCTTGCTCCAACACGCGTCCAGGCCAGCATGGCGGGCGGTGCCATGTAGGCCGACAGGCTGCTAAGGTGGCGTGGTGGCTGCGTCTTCACGAAGATCTGCATGCCACCACGCAGGTGCTTGCTGAGTTGGCCTCGGGACCGCACATCGCCACGCAGGTGCTCGCCCGGCTGGCTGGGCTGGCAGCTGCATGCGAACGGCGGTGGGGTCTTTGTGCACGCGGGCCTGGCCGTGGCCCCGCTGATGTCCTCGGCAAGGGTCTTGCCGGGGGCCCCGGCAATGGTCTTGCCGTGGCACCGCAGTCGTCCCCGACAAGGATGTTGTCGTAGGTCTCCTCCTATGGTTCTCATCTGGTCTTGTGTGTTAATGATCTTCACAAATATCTGCATGCCACCATGGAGGTGCCTCCCGAGCCTTGGTTCTAATGTTGTTGTGTTGGAAACCTCGGGCTCAAGGGTAGCGCGCTCCGCTGGTGCTGGGCAAGTCGCCCCGGCAAGGCCCTTGCCGGGGCCGTGGAGGCCACCCCGGCAAGGGTCTTGCCGGGGGAGTCCACCTCGCCCTCTTTCTCTCCGTGTTTCTATCTTGGCGTTGCATGATCGTCTCGTGGCTTCGACTTCCCTCCTTCGACCTGCTAAGTGTGGCCGCATGCGCGGCTCTGGCTGCCTGTGCATAGGTAAAGGGGTGCAAAGTAGAGCCCCTACTTCTGTACACCGACAGGTTCGCTGTCCGGCGCCATGTGAATTTTGCAGGGTTTGTCGAGCCATTCCTTGAGGCTAGTTTTATGCCTCGTAACGGGTTTAATTTTCTTGTCCACGGTATGATGATTGGGTGCTCCGCGGGGGTGCAACCTCTTTGCCCATCCAAGGTATGGCCTAAAATCCCGCGGTTCCCACCAGGCTGTCTGGGTTTTCCAGGTGCTTTCCATTGCGCACTACTTCTGTACTATGTGTGCCAAATCGGCAAAGTGCAGTATGCGACGGTGGTTGAGGGCATTAAGGATTCCCTCGTCCATGCAATTGTTGCAAAATACCGAGATCGCGCCATCATCACAACAATCCTTGATCTTGTTTTTAACAAGTAGGAAATTAGCCCAAAAGTAGTGGACTGTTTCCTGAGGCTGCTGCCGCACATACATTAAGTCGCATATGTCCGGAGGACCGGAGTTTCTTGGGGAATATTGCTTGTGGTGGGTGGGCGGGATCGAATCTGGGCCCTGACCCACTGAGAAGTTCGGATTCTGAAGAATTTTCGAGGTTACATGCCTGGGCTCCGGAGCATCCAGTGTGTTTTTAGGCTCAACGCCCAATTCCATGTTCGGAGGGCAAGAAGTGTCTTCCAGAAGACGAGAGTCTGGTTCTCTGGGTTCGGAAACCGGAACATACTTTGTTCTCAACATAGGAGAAGGGTCATTGTCGGCTTGTTCCTCAATGATTGCCACATGATGGGTGATCGGTGGAGATCTGATTTCTCTCTGATCGGGTTTAAGCCCAATCCGATCATAGTCGGTTGCGACCCCCAGGGCGGCGGTGCGATCTAGCAGTTCATTTAAGGCCAATACATCTGCCGGATTCATCTTATCGGAGTATTCAGGGCCGACAAGGAGGCGATTTTTGGTGATGAGTTGGGCTGCTTCTGGCTTAACGGCCGGGCGAGCGCCCATGATGAAGCTGTTGAGTCGGAGAGTTTTCCCTAAAGCTAGGGCTTCTCTGGAGGTGATGTTGTCTTTGATGACAAGGCGAGCCATCAATCCTTCTGTCAACGGCACAGAGGAACTCTCAATGAAAGCACCAATGTCGGTGTCAAAACCGACAGATCTCGGGTAGGGGGTCCCAAACTATGCGTCTAAGGATTGAAGGTTACAAGGAGGTAGGGGACACGATGTTTACCCAGGTTAGGGCACTCTTAATGGAGGTAACACCCTACTTCCTGCTTGCTTGACTTTAATGAGTATAGGGGTTACAAGAGTTGATCTACCTCGAGATCATAATGGCTAAACCCTAGATGTCTAGCCTATTTGATTGTGATTGCCCCTAAGGACTAAACCCTCCAGTTTATATAGGCACCGGAGGGGGCTAGGGTTGTACAAAGTCGGTTTACAGAGGAAGGAAACTACACATCCGTACGCCAAGCTTGCCGTCCACACAAAGGAGAGTCCCACCCAGACACGAGAGAAGGCCTTCAGTTCTGTATCTTCACGGCCCGTCAGTCCGGCCCATGTCACATAGGCCGGCTCTCCGAGCACCCCACAATCCAGGAGTCCCTCAAGTGTCTTGTATGATTTGAGCCTTTGCTTTTTAGTTTACCACAATCATCCTTGTTGTACACACCTTTTGGGAGAGACACGCATGAATCGTGATTTATTACAATACTTTATGTGCTTCACTTATATCTTTTGAGATAGACAATATTGCTCTACTACTTCACTCATATCTTTTTAGAGCATGATGGTGGTTTTATTTTATATAAATTGTTGAAGTCTCATGCTTCACTTATATTATTTTCAGAGTCTTTTAGAACACCATGGTAATTTGCTTCGGTTATAAAACGAGTCCTAATATGATGGGCATCCAAGATGGATATAATAAAAACTTTCATATAAAGTGCATTGAATACTATGAGAAGTTTGATTCTTTATGATTGTTTTGAGATATGAAGATGGTGATATTAGAGTCATGCTAGTGAAGTAGTTGTGAATTTGAGAGATACTTGTGTTAAAGTTTGTGATTCCCGTAGCATGCACGTATGGTGAACCGTTATGTGATGAAGTTGGATCACGATTTATTTATTGATTGTCTTCCTTATGAGTGGTAGTCGGGGATGTGCGATGGTTTTCTCCTACCAATCTATCCCCCTAGGAGCATGCGCGTAGTACTTCGTTTCGATAACTAATATATTTTTGTAATAAGTATGTGAGTTCTTTATGACTAATGTCGAGTCCATGGATTATACGCACTCTCACCCTTCCACCATTGGTAGCCTCTCTTGTGCCGTGCAACTTTCACAGTACCATACACCCACCATATACCTTCCTAAAAACAACCACCATACCTACCTATTATGGCATTTTCATAGCCAATCCGAGATATATTGCCATGCAACTTTCCACTATTCTATTTATTATGACACGCTCCATCATTGTCATATTGCTTTGCATGATCATGTGGTTGACATCGTATTTGTGGCAAAGCCACCATTCATAATTATTTCATAAATGTAACTCTTGAATCATAGCACATTTCGGTACACCGCCAGAGGCATTCACATAGAGTCATATTTTGTTCTAAGCATTGAGTTGTAAGTAAATAAAAGTGTGATGATCTTCATTATTAGAGCATTGTCCCATGTGAGGAAAGGATGATGGAGACTATGATTCCCCCACAAGTCGGGATGAGACTCTGAACAAAAAATAAAATAAAATAAAGAGGCCATAAAAAAAGAGAAGGCCCAAATAAAAAAATGAGAGAAAAAGAGAGAAGGGGCAATGTTATTATCCTTTTTTAACACTTGTGCTTCAAAGTAGCACCTTGATCTTCATGATAGAGAGTCTCCTATTTTGTCACTTTCATATACTAGTGGGAATTTTCATTATAGAAGTTGCCTTGTATATTCCAATGATGGGCTTCCTCAAAATTCCCTAGGTCTTCATGAGCAAGCAAGTTGTATGCACACCCACTTAGTTTTTTTTTTTGAGCTTTCATACACTTATAGCTCTAATGCATCCATTGCATGGCCATCCCTACTCACTCACATTGATATCTATTGATGGGCATCTCCATAGCCCGTTGATACGCCTAGTTGATCTGAGACTATCTTCTCCCTTTTGTCTTCTCCACAACCACCATATTCTATTCCACCTTAGTGCTATATCCATGGCTCACGCTCATGTATTGCGTGAAGATTGAAAAAGTTTGAGAACATCAAAAGTATGAAACAATTGCTTGGCTTGTCGTCAGGGTTTTGCATGATTTAAATATTTTGTGATGAAGATAGAGCATAGCCAGACTATATGATTTTATAGGGATAACTTTCTTTGGCCATGTTATTTTGAGAAGACATGATTGCTTTGTTAGTATGCTTGAAGTATTATTATTTTTATGTCAATATTAAGCTTTTGTTTTGAATCTTTCAGATCTGAACATTCACACCACAATAAAGAAAACTACATGGCTAAATATGTTAGTTAGCATTCCACATCAAATTTTTTGTTTTTATCATTTACCTACTCGAGGACGAGCAGGAATTAAGCTTGGGGATGCTTGATACGTCTGCAACATATCTATAATTTTTGATTGTCCCATGCTATTATATGTTTTGGATGTTCAATAGGCATTTATATGCTATTTTATATTATTTTTGGGACTAACCTATTAACCGACAGCCTAGTGCCAATTTCTGTTTTTTTTGCCTATTTTAGAGTTTCGCAGAAAAGGAATACCAAACAGAATGAAACTTTCGCGATGATCTTTCTTGGACGAGAAGCAAACCAGAAGACTTGGAGATGAAGTCGGAGACGCAAAGAGGCGGCCACGAGGGTGGAGGGCGTGCCCCCTACCTCGTGGGCCCCTCGTGGGTCTCCTGACCTAGTTTCTTCGCCTACATATACTCTTATACCCTGAAAACATCCAGGAGAGCCACGAAACCACTTTTCCACCACCACAACCTTCTGTACTTGTGAGATCCCATCTAGGGACCTTTTCTGGCGTCCTGCCGGAGGGGGATTCAATCATGGAGGGCTTCTACATCAACACCATTACCTCTCCGATGAAGCGTGAGTAGTTTACCACAGACATACGGGTCCATAGCTAGTAGCTACATTGCTTTCTCTCTCTCTCTCTCTCTTTGATTCTCAATACCATGTTCTCCTCGATGTTCTTGGAGATCTATTCGATGTAATATTCTTTTGTGGTGCATTTGTCGAGATCCCATGAATTGTGGATTTATGACCAGATTATCTATGAAT
This sequence comes from Triticum dicoccoides, assembly GCF_002162155.2. Lineage (NCBI taxonomy): Eukaryota > Viridiplantae > Streptophyta > Magnoliopsida > Poales > Poaceae > Triticum > Triticum dicoccoides. Next base: position 150,070,121 of record NC_041393.1, read on the forward strand.
ATTATTTGGTTCTTCTCTGAATTCTTATATGCATGATTTGATATCTTTGCAAGTCTCTTCAAATTATCGATTTAGTTTGGCCTACTAGATTGATCTTTCTTGCAATGGGAGAAGTGCTTAGCTTTGGGTTCAATATTGCGGTGTCCTTTCCCAGTGATAGTAGGGGCAGCAAAGCATGTATTGTATTGTTTCCATCAAGGATAAAAAGATGGGGTTTTAATCATATTGCTTGAGTTAATTCCTCTATGTCATGTCATCTTACTTAATGCGTTATTGTGTTCTTTATGAACTTAATACTCTATATGCAGGCAGGAGTCGGTGGATGTGTGGAGTAATAGTAGTAGATGCAGAATCGTTTTGGTCTACTTGACACAGACGTGATGCCTATGTTCATGATCATTGCCTTAGATATCATCATAACTTTGTGCTTTTCTATCAGTTTCTCGGCAGTAATTTGTTCACGCACCATAATATTTGCTATCTTGAGAGAAGCCACTAGTGAAACCTATGGCCCCCGGGTATCTTTTGCATTATATTGAATCTCTTATACATCATATTAGTTTCTGAACTACTATTTTGCAATTTTACTTTCTGATCTATAAACCAAAAATACCAAAATATTTACTTTATCGTTTATCTATCTCTATTAGATCTCACTTTTGCAAGTAACCGTGAAGGGATTGACAACCCCTTTATTGCGTTGGGTGCAAGTTTTTGATTGTTTGTGCAGGTATTGGGTGACTTGTGCGTTGTCTCCTACTGGATTGATACCTTGGTTCTGAAACCAAGGGAAATACTTACGCTACTTTGCTGCATCACCCTTTCCTCTTCAAGGGAAAAACCAATGCAAGCTCAAGAGGTAGCAGGCGTCATCCTCAAGAAACTTATGGACGAGAATGTTGTGCTCCACATCGAGCGCGAAAGGCTGGTGGAGGAATCCTTGGCTGCTACCAAGCAGCGTATTGAGGACCTGAAAGAGATCATTGCCGCTCATCGTGAGAACCAGTCCTGGAGGCGATGAAGAAAGGCGTTGGAGGAACTCCGTGCCCTGCAGCAACGCATCAAGAGAGTAGAGAGTAGCGACCCAGATCGTTGTCTGCGTCCTCCTTCTTCTTTTTCCCTTGTGTCTTTCAGGCATTGTCGCATGTGACATTTTTAATTATCCTCCTAAATATTTAAGACAATTATTATCCATTGCCATTGTCATTATATTTTTATCATTCTTCCTAAGTCTCAGTCGATGCTCTATATGGCCGTCAGATCTTACATCAAGATCCGTGCAAAAATTTCTTTTCAAATTTCAATCTCAGTCGAGTGATACATAGACACACCATTACGCGCCTATAAAATAGGGGCTCGGTTGCCATTAATGGAGAAGTTGGGAGAGAGGTGGGCGTGGATGTTGGTCAAAGGACCCACCTCCTGATAAGCACGCGCAGGGGTTTGCTCGCACGCCTCCCGTACTCAAATAGCTTCCCCGCATGATGCCTCCTAGCCACTAAAATAGGGGGCGCGTGGTGGCATGTAAATGTTTAGTAGAACACCCACGATTTCAATAATACTTGTGTTTTTTATTATAACGTGCCAGCTCTTGTTCCAAAATGACTTTGTTGGTAAAAAAATAATGTGCGCGCCATAGCAAATCACACAAAAAAATTACCACAACATGTCGGTGCCATGTGAAGGCAACATGCCGAGTTTCATGATTTTCAGCCGAGTTTTGGACTTACAGGAATTTAAAATCCAAGTTTCTCAATGTTTCCAGCCGAGGCACGACACCCGGAATTTTGAAATTCATTCCCATTTCTTGCATGGGACCTAAACATTCACCCAAGGACACATATATGATTTTTCAACCCATTTTGGCACACTAGAGCATGTGCATGTAGTTCAAATTTGAATTATGCACATTAAATGCCTAGAAAACTCAGATAATGTATAAAAAAAGGTAAAACGAACCCTGAATAATTCCAAAACGGACGAAATTTTTACCACAACATTTTGCTACCATGTCATGAGACCATGCCAAGTTTCATGATTTCCAGATGAGTTTTGGATTTACAGGAATTCAAAAACCAAGTTTCTCAATGTTTCCGACCGAGCCACGGCGTCCACATGTTTAAAATTCCCATTTCTTGAATGGGACCTAAACATTACTCAAGAACACACATATAATTTTTCAACCAACTTTGGTGCACTGGATCATGTGCATGTAGTTCAAATTTGAATTATGCACATTAAATGCCTATATAACTCAATTAATGTATGAAATGGCTAGACGAACTCGGATTAATTCCAAAATTTAGCACGATACTCCTACTGGTCTATCTTACCTCTGTAAAAAAATCAAGGCGGGAAGAGGTGGTGTATTTCGTTTCGCACACAGAGGTGATACGTCCCCTCTCGGAACCATGAGGCTTCTTGAGAGAAGCTCCGGTTTGTAAGAAGCTTATACCAAAACTTGTCCCAAATCGGACAAAATATTTTCCACATCATGTTGGTGCCATTTCATGATACCATGCCAAGTTTCATGATTTTCAGACGATTTTTGGATTTATAGGAATTTAAAAACTAAGTATCTCAATGTTACCGGCCTAGCCACGATGCCGAGGTGTTTGAAATTCATTCCCAATTCTTGCATGGGACCTAAACATTCACCCAAGGACACATATATGATTTTACAACTTATTTCAGTGCAATGGAGCATGTGCTTGTAGTTCAAATTTGAATTTTGCACACTAAATGTCTGGAAACTCAATTAATGTATAAAAAGGCCAAACGAACACTCAATAATTCAACATTTTAACACGCCACTCATATAGTTGCATGTTCACCGCAGATAAATGTTCTAGAAATTCAAACACCGTCCTTTCCCTTCGTAAAACCTTTTTGTCTGTCAAATCGAAATGAAAAAATCAGGTACACCACAAACTGTTTACTAGCAAGAATCATGTGCGATGTGATATAAAATACCTTGGCGCACCCTCTTGTATGGCTTACGCCGGAAGCTTGATCGAGGTTTGCACATGCATGGTCCTTTGGTTAATAGCACATTATTGTGCAGTTCCAGGAATCATTCTAATATTTAGGTTTTTAACAATTTGGTCTTGCACATGTAGGTCTTGCTGTTGGAGGTTTAGACCCACTGTTCGGCCCATTTTGCATATGGGGAAATGAGATGTCCATGAATATTAGTCAAGTCAAGAAACTCAGAAAGATTTTTAGGACAAAGAAACTTGCGACGAATAACAACAAGATCTTTGTTTGCACAATGAAGAAGACATTAGTCAGCTATAGGATGGTACTAACTCTTTTACTTTATTTTTTCCCATTGTGCCATTTGAAAATCTATAACAGTTATTTATGCATAAATTTGTTTTCAGTACTTTCCAAAGCAGTTCACCGGTGATTACCTCTCAAACCACCTCTATGGTCAAGAGGCGAGGAAGGTATTCATTCAACACCAATGGTACAGTATTGAAGGCTTCCTCAAGAGGTGGGCGGGCAATTATCCATAGCTACTGGCATGAAGTTGCAAGGACATTCAACATCACTGAAGGCTCAATATTCGCCTTTTGCTTCTGCAGTTCCCCAGATGAGATTCATCTGTCTATTTACCGTGTATGATGCTACTTTCCAAAGGTTTTCGATGTTGCATGTGAAACTTGGTGCTGTTGTGTAATGTCGTAGCTAGCTATATGCCTATATGGTGTAACCGAGTGTTAAAGCTATCTGATGTAATTTGATTATGAAATCCTGGTTGCCATGAAATATATGGTGTGTTTTATAAGAAATGTCAATTTGATTACTAAAGGGATTATCAATAAGGCCAATTAGCCTTCTTATTGGGGTTTTCTATTGCAGAGGGTTTCTCAGACAACACCGTGGGCGATGAACTCAAACAACCCACACGGTTTCTACAAAGTAGGCGCGTTGGATCAATGAAGAATCACACACGACTTCAGCCAGAGAACTGTTTGCATTGTGTCAGGCCACCTTGCACAAACGTTTCCACATAAAAAATTGTGTGGCATACATATAAACGGAAACATCTTTCTGGGATTCACTATGCGGGATTTACATACGAATGGAAATGATTGGGCCTATATAATTGTGTCTGATGCCTCACTCGATCGCACACAAGCTCATTTTGCCCCGCGTGTATGACCGGAGGACTGATACGTCTCCAACGTATCTATAATTTTTGATTTTGGTTCCATGCTATTATATTATCTATTCTGGATGTTTAATAGGCATTTATATGCTATTTTATATTATTTTTGGGACTAACCTATTGACCGAGAGCCCAGTGCCAGTTTCTGTTTTCTTGCCTATTTTAGAGTTTCACGGAAAAGGAATACCAAACGGAGTCCAACCGGAATGAAACTTTTGCGTTGATCTTTCTCGGACCAGAAGGAAACCAGAAGACTTAGAGATGAAGTCAAAGACTCAACGAGGCGGCCACGAGGCAGGAGGGTGCGCCCAGGGGGGGTAGGGCGCTCCCTCTACCTTGTGGGCCCCTCGAGGGTCTCCTGACCTAGCTCCTTCGCCTATATATACTCTTATACCCTGAAAACAACCAGGGGAGCCACGAAACCACTTTTCCACCGCCACAACCTTCTGGACCCATGAGATCCCATCTAGGGACCTTTTCCGGTGTCCTGCCGGAGGGGGATTCGATCACACAAGGCTTCTACATTAACACCATTGCCTCTCTGATGAAGTGTGAGTAGTTTACCACAGACCTACAAGTCCATAGCTAGTAGCTAGATGGCTTCTTCCACTACTGCAGGATGCTGCTAACGCGAGACTACGATCAGAGACCCTTCGACGAAACTATGTGCGATGCAATAATCGCAAACGGTGGTGTAAAAAACCCGTCTAAAAGGTGTAAAACGTTTGCGATGGCGGACACATCAAACACGGTTCAGATTTTACTTGCGTGTGCGATGCTGGGCATACGGTTGATCCAGCAGAACTGTTTGCGATGAGGAAGAACAATAGAAATGGGTGAGGGAGTCCTAGATTAAGGGGTCCTCGGATAGCCGGACTATATGCGTATGCCAGACTGTTGAAGTATGAAGATACAAGATACAAGACTTCGTCCCGTGTCTGGATGGGACTCTCGTTTGTGTGGAATGCAAGCTTGGTGGCTAGGATATGAAGATGCCTTTCTCTATAACCGACTTTGTGTATCCCTAGCCCCCTCCTTGTCTATATAAACAGGAGGGTTTAGTCTGTAGAACATCAATCATAACCATAGGCTAGCTCCTAGGGTTTAGCCTCTTCGATCTCGTGGTAGATCAACTCTTGTAATACTCATATCATTAAGATCAATCAAGCAGGAAGTAGGGTATTACCTCCATCGAGAGGGACCGAACCTGGGTAAACATTGTGTCCCCCGCCCCCTGTTACCATCAGCCTTAGACGCATAGTTCGGGACCCCCTACCCGAGATCCGCCGGTTTTGACACCGACATTGGTGCTTTCACTGAGAGTTCCACCATGTCGTCACCATAAGGCTTGATGGCTCCTTCAATCATCCACAACAACACCGTCTAGGGCAAAGTTTTTCTCCCCGGATGGATCTTCGTATTCGGCGGCTTTCGCACTGCAGGCCAACTCGCTCGGCCATCTGGAGCAGATCGACAGCTACGCCCCTGGCCATCATGTCAGGTTTGGAAGCTTGAACTACACCGCCAATATCCACGAAGACTTGATCTTCGACGGATTCGAGCCCATGACAGCCGTGACCCACCGCCATGATGAACATGACCTGAATCTGACATCAGATGGTGTGCGGAAGATTGCGCATGTAACCACACTGGCCCTAGATCTAGAGCAGAGCGCGCCATCCGGCGACGGGAAGCTGAACCTCGCCGCGAAAACCGCGAACTCAATGATGCTAGAGCCGAATACAGATCTGGCCTCCAATGAGTCCTGGGTCATCGGAGCCTCGGACTCATCTCCGGCCATAGGCCCCGGACCGCGCGTATCCGCACCCATCGAATCCGACCAGGCGCTGATCTTACAGTTTAGCTCCACGGACATCTTCCAACACTCACCCTTAGGCGATGTGTTAAACTCATTAAAGTCCCTCTCCTTGTCAGGAGATTCTTGGCTGAACTATGTCCGGCTTGAGTGGGAAGCGGACGACGAAGAACTTCGTTACCCACCCACCACCCACTTGATAGCCACTGTCGACGATTTGACCGACATGCTTGATTTCAACTCTGAAGACATTGACGGTATGGATGACGATGCCGGAGAAGAACAGGAACCACCGCCCACAGGGTGCTGGACATCCACCTCTTCATATGACATATGCATGGTGGATACACCCAAAGAATACAACGGTGATGACATTGTAAGCTGGGAAGAACTTGAGGACGCTTTCAGGGCCAATTTCCAAGGGACCTATGTCTGACCTCCAGATGCAGACGATCTAAGTCACATAACCCAACAACCCGGAGAGTCAGCCCGTAAGCTTTGGAATCAGTTTCTCACTTAGAAGAACCAAATCGTCGATTGTCCGGACGCCGAAGCCTTAACAACTTTCAAACATAGTGTTCATGACGAATGGCTGGCCAGACACCTAGACCAGGAAAAGCCAAGAAACATGGCAGCCTTAACTACACTAATGACCCGCTTTTGCACGGAAGAGGACAACTGGTTGGCCCGTAGCAGCACCAGTGACCCTGGCACATCTGAAGTCAGGGATGGCAATGGCAAGCCATGAAGAAATAAAAACAAACATCGGAACAACGAAGAAAGCCCGGACAATACAGCGGTAAATGCCAGATTCAGGGGCTCCAGACCCGGTCAACGGAAAAAGTTACTTAAAGGCAGCAGAGATGGTCTGTCTAGCCTAGATAAAATCCCTGAAAGATCTTGCCAAATTCATGGCACCCCCGACAAACCAGCTAATCATACCAACAGAGAGTGTTGGGTCTTAAAGCAGGCCGGCAAGCTCAACGCCGAACACAAGGGGAAGGGACCACAAAGCGAAGACGAGGACGAATCTCGCCAGCCGAATATGGGGGGACAAAAGAAATTTACACCGCAGGTCAAAACAGTGAACATGATTTATGTCACTCATATCCCAAAGACGGAGTGCAAACATGCACTCCGAGACATATTTGCTATAGAGCCTATCGCCCCCAAATTCAACCCATGGTCGGCCTGTCCGATCAGTTTTGATCGCAGGGATCATCCGACTAGTATCCGTCACGGGGGCTCGGCTGGCTTAGTGATCGACCCAATAACCGACGGATACCACCTCACCCGAGTCCTCATGGACGGCGGCAGTAGCCTCAATCTGATATATCAGGACACTGTCCGTAAGATGGGGATAGACCCGTCAAGAATCAAGCAAAGCAGCACTACCTTTAAAGGAGTAATACCAAGCATAGAGGCCCGCTGCAAGGGCACCCTAACACTGGATGTCGTCTTCGGCTCCCCCGACAACTTTCGAAGCGAGGAGCTAATCTTCGACATTGCTCTATTCCGAAGTGGTTATCACGCACTACTCGGACGAACGACCTTTGCCCGTTTCAATGCAGTCCTGCACTACACTTATCTTAAGCTCAATATGCCTGGGCCGTGTGGCGTTATCACGGTGAGCGGAAGTATAGAGCGCTCTCTTCATACATAAGAATACGCGGCGGCTCTGGTAGCTGAAGCTCGAAGCGGCCTTTTTAAACAAAACAGCTCATCGGTCCTCAAGACCACGGACACAGCCAAACGTGTTCGGTGTACACCTACGTGTAAAAGATAAGATAAACCTGCGCTTGTTTAGCAGCCCTGCCCCCATAGATCGCCCCATAAGAAGACTGTACATATTTTCCTGTATACATAAATATACACTCAAAATTCATTGGGTAGCGCTAGGGGCACCCTGCATGCAAGAAGTCCATAGTTCAGCTCGACCCTATTTAGACTCAAGAAGCTACAATTCATGGTTCATCAAAACCAACAAACTATACCCATGGCCGTACCAGATTTTTTCACCTAGTTCTTTCTCTTTTACAGATAGGCCATCATAATATACCCTTCAAGGACATCGCACAATGGAGACAAAGGCGCAGACGTGCAGCAGGGCCCCATTTAAAGGTTTCTGTTTAGATTAAGACCCTGTGTAAACCTTTTTTCTTATTATTATATCCTGTTGTTTCATACCCTCCTAGCATATAAAACGCCCTGGAAAGATATCGAAAGTACTTGCGAACTTATGATTCGCCGTACTAAAATGGATTTTATAGAAGCAGCCAAGCAGTGTGCTTTGAGAACTATATTCTAACCACAGGCGCTCTCTCCTCACCTCAGGTCGTAGCACGTGCCTTGAATTTAGGGTTCATTACCGGGGGCTGTACACAGCCCGGTATTGAAAAGTCCGAATACCTTCCGGAGTGTCCAACGTCGCAAGTTTTGGCCTTATATGCATCAGCTCCGAATCATGTCTTGGGTAAATAGTTGGGTTTTCCCGGCTCCTGTGTTTGCTACCTTACGTTCCGTTCTATTGGCTAAGGCGGCCAAGGAAGAACTACTGCGATTGTGCCCTGGTTCATCCGGATGAGCATCTCAGTAGAGAAAGCTGAAAACTGACTGTCATGATAAGGCGAAGGATGGTCAACCACTCGATGACTCAGCAGAATCTTCGCGATTCCTCCGCCTTAACGAAGGACCGGTTTCCTGGTCATGTATGTAAATGCACCATATTCGGATAAATGCGGACATTCCAGGGGCTATATAGTAGCCTCACCATCAAACTCCTAGGGTTAAGTGAAAGTGTTAAAGCTCTATAGTCTGATTGCCTAGTTCGACGCACTAACACCTCCTTAAATGGACGAAGACGTTGGGTCAAGTGTGATCAAGTTCTTTTCCGAACACCCCCGCGTTATACGCGAGGGGGCCGAAGGCGACGACTGCAAACTTTCAGGTTATATACATAAACGATCGCACAAGAGGCACTAAAATACTTTACGGGCAAAAGTATAAACATAGCCTTCATTATCATAAGCATTGTTTTTACAATTAGGATACATGTTACTTGAACATAATATTCTTCGAGCACTGACCCTCTATCAAGCGGGCACCCTCTAATAAAATATTGATCTGGTGTGTCCTGACCCCCGGGCGGACCCCCTGTTGCAATATCGGTGGCCTTCATCTTCGCCCAATACGTCTTCACACGGGCAAGGGCCATCTGTGCACCTTCTATGCACGTTGACTGCTTGACAGCGTCGATATGCGACACTGCACAAACAAGTTGTTGTACTAAACCAAAATAACTGTTCGCAGTTGGTCCCCCAGGCCACAGCCGGTCCACGATAGCCTTCATGGCAAGTCCGGATATCCTATGGAGCTTGGCCTATTCGGCCATCTACTCATTCAACAGGAGCGGACGCCTTGGCATGCTAAACTGTGACCAGAAAAGCCGTTCCGCCTCATGGCCTACTTGGACCTCGAAAAACCATGTCGCATCAGAAGCACTCTTTGACAAGTCCAAATATGCATCCGGAGAACTCCACATTTGATCAAGCGGGGAATACTTCGGATCGCCGAACTTCGTTCATAATAAAAAAGGCTTTCCAGCCGCGATCTCCCCAGGTTGCCAGATCTCCTCCCGTGCCGCCCTGGCCTCTAACCGGGTTTCCTTTGCCGCTTGTAAGGCCTTCTCAAGGTCATCCGCTTTTTCTTTGGTCTCTTTCTCGACAAGCGCATATTTGTTAGCAGCGTCCCTTAGCTCAAGCGCCATGTTGGAAATTTTCTCCTCACTCAGGCGATGAGCAGCCTGTTCGGCTTTTAATTCACTAACTGCCTTCTCGACAGCCGCATTGCTTATCCTGGCTTGCTCCTTGGCCTGGGCAAGCTCAGCCTGAAGGGTCTCCACGGCGGCAGCTCCATCTGCAGTCAAGCATACTATAAATTCTAGCATCATGCTCTAATTTATATGAACTGACTGCCCAAGATACATACCTTGCGACTCATCAAGCCGCTTGTTCATGAGCGTGATGTCATCATCCGCCACACCAAGTTGCCGCTTCAATTCAGCAAATTGAGTAGCCCGGGTAGTGGCTGGGGCTGCAGCTGCCTGTGTACAAATTAGCAAAATTATTACCTGAGCATATTCATTTGATCCTCTGATCGTCCCATTTGGAAGACAAACAGAGTCTCAGGGGCTACTATCTACACATAGTGCACATGGCATTTACGGTACAAAAAAAGAGAGACTAAATTACGTACCTCAAAGCCTCTTAGCAGGCTCGTAAAGGCTTCATTCAATCCGCTTTTTGCTGATGAAATTCTTTCTATCACCGTACCCATTAAGGTACAATGTTCCTCTTAGATAGGCGCTTGCTGCAAAAGACCCGTCCATATGTCCGGCCGTATATCGGACGATCCGGGATCTTTGTTATCGGTCTCTCTAGGAGCCGAACACCCCAGACCTTGGGCGGCCAAAGAGTGATCTTCTGGCCTTGTGCTCTTTCGCGGGTCGGGAGAGATCCTCCAGGACGACACCTTAGGTTCGTCCACCTTATGGGGCGGGGAAGTATGGGGCGACATTTAGTTCTCCATCATCTCCAGAAGAAGATCCCCTGAGAAAGAAGATTGTTGAGGGATGCTATAGGCCGAACTGCAAAACATACACTTTAAAACATTACCCTCACGAACGGGCAAAGAACGGGGTTTGCTTATTAAACACCTTTGTTCACTTACGGTTCGGATGAGGGCTGGCCTCCTTGGGGGCACTATGCGGTAATATCACCTCCCGAATTCGGGCCCCCTGATAGGGATTTCTTCCCTCGCTTGGAAGCCTCTGCCTTCAGGTCTTCGGGAGCAGCTCTTTTCTTCTCGTTGGGGGAGGGAATGATAGATTCTCCTCCCCGTTCACCATCCAACACAGGGGTTCCAATTTCCCCGGATACGGTGCGTGACGTGCCTCTAGTCTGAAGGCCGCTTTGGGCCTCTCCACTCCTCTCCTTTCCTTCCCTTGACGGCACTTGATAGGGTGTCGGAGCCAACATTCTGGTTAACACTGGGTCCACTGAGTTTTCGGGAAGAGGGGCCGAACACCTGATCCTCTCCGCCTTCCTTAACCAGCCTTGGCAGAGTATGGTTTTCTCAGTTTTGTTATGAGAAACTTAAGCTAAAACTGTGTTCGGAAATTGAGTACTTACTGGGGAATCCGGATGGTTGCAATCGAGGCATGCGTCCTCTGTGGTGTCCGGATACCTTTTTTGTGACCCGAAGGCTAATTCATACAACCCTTCAAGCGTTGTGCCAAAGAAGTGTTGAATGGTGCGTGGTCCTTCCGGATTGAATTCCCACATATGAAGAGGTCGGCGCTGGCATGGCAAGGCCCGACGGACTAACATAACTTGTATTACCTTGACAAGGTCGATGTCCTTCTTAATAAGGTCTCGAATGCGCCTTTGTAGTATTTGAACTTCATCCGGCGATCCCCAGTCCAGACCCTTGTTGAACCACGATGCAAGCTGTGGTGGAGGGCTGGGTTGGAAGGCTAGTGAAGCTACCCACCTGGTACCATGGGGCTCCGTGATATAAAACCACTCCCATTGCCATAGGCCGGAAGTTGCGGTAAAGGAACCCTTTGGCCAGATGGCGCCGGACGATTTGCTTATCAGAGCGCCTCCACACTCTACGTGCTCCCCATCTATTATCCTCGACCTTACATCGAAGGTCTTGAGCCACAAGCCGAAGTGTGGGGAGATACAGAGGAAAGCCTCACATACAATAATAAACGATGAGATGTGAAGGAATGAGTCCGGAGTTAGATCATGGAAATCTAGTCCGTAGTAAAACAGGACCCCTCGAACGAAGGGATTGAGGGAGAAACCTAACCCCCGAATGAAGTGAGGGATAAATACGACCCTCTCGTTAGACCTAGGAGTAGGGATAACCTCCCCTGGTGTAGGAAGCCTGTGAAGGATTTCCACAGTCAAGTACCTCGCCTCCCTAAGCTTCTTGATATCCCTCTCGATGACAGAGGAAGCCGTCCACCGGCCCTGAAAGCTGGATCCGGACATGGCCTGAGGTTCGAAGCGACTGGTTAAGCCTTGGGTGTTGGAGCTCGAGGTGAGAGGAGGTGGGAGTAGCGTAGAAGGGAAATGCAGGTCTCAGCCTCCTTATAAAGATAACGAATATCAAACGTCCCCTACGCAGCCTTAAAACATGTCTATCCCCAAGGAATCATAGCAACGACACAGTTGGGTAAACCACACCCATGTTGATGAGAATCCCGTAATAAGGGGAGACATCTCCGTTTGGACAAGACGTGCCAATAAAACTGCCTCGCAAAACGTGGAGCAGCAGGCCGGAATAGCGATTCGAAATAATGACTGAACGATGACGTAATGTCGTGTTGTAAAAGCTGTCAGCAGATTGGACTCGTGAAAATATTATACTCTCCATGGTGGTATATGGAATTTTTTTTGCAGAGTCGGACACGATTCTTGTGTTTAAGATCTACTTTGAAGTATTCGGAGAAGGAACCCTCCTTGCAACGCCGAAGACAATCTGCGTGCCGGACTCATCGTCATTGAAGCCTGGTTCAGGGGCTACTGAGGGAGTCCTGGATTAAGGGGTCCTTGGACAGCCGGACTATATGCGTATGCCGGACTGTTGAACTATGAAGATACAAGATAGAAGACTTCGTCCCGTGTTCGGATGAGACTCTCCTTTGCATGGAAGGCAAGCTTGGTGCCTCCCGTGTCTATATAAACCTGAGGTTTTAGTTTGTAGAACATCAATCATAACCATAGGCTAGCTCCTAGGGTTTAGCCTCTTCGATCTCGTGGTAGATCAACTCTTGTAATACTCATATCATCAAGATCAATCAAGCAGGAAGTAGGGTATTAGCTCCATCGAGAGGGCCCGAACCTGGGTAAACATTGTGTCCCTCGCCCCCTGTTACCATCAGCCTTAGACGCATAGTTTGGGACCCCCTACGCGAGATCCGTCGGTTTTGACACTGACAATGGGCAGCCATATCAATGTGTGTGCAATATACGGCATACAGTTTGCTCTGATGAACTGTGTGCTATTAGGGAATGCAATAGAAACAGTCAGCCAGATCAAGGTGTGTGTGAGATACAGCATACGGTTCACTCGGACAAACTGTTTTTGATTTGGTAAGAGAACGGAAACAGTTCATCTTAACAAGATGTGTGTGATATGCGGCATTTGCGATCAGCCAAAGGAACACAAATGATTCGTGTAAACTAGATGTCTGTGATATGCAACAAATATCCCACTCGTATGAACTATTTGCATCGAGAAATTATAACACAGACAGTTACTATAGTAAGTTCGTGTGTGATTCTCTTCTTACAAAAACTTTGAAAAATGCAGACTAGTTGCTTGCGGTGGCTGGGAGTATCGTACACGATGCGTCTTTGAGTACTCATGTGCGATGATTAGTAAGTTACACATATGTTTCCTTATGTTAACATGTGTGTCTATTTGCAATAAGTATAGTTAATATGCAAATGCCTTCTGGACATCGGGAACACACTTAAACTCAAAGAACTTTGTACAATACTAATACTTTCCACGAAAAATTAAGAACTTGGCTAACAACATTTGAGTAACATGTATATAGTGGTTACACTATTTGACAAAAGGAGGATCTTCGTAACACGGTTTTGACAACCATATGGTCCATATCTAGATACTTAACTTGTAACAACTATCACATTTTAAGAGGCTAACGACCAACAACCATATGGTCCATATCTACATACTTATCATAGTAACAACTAGCACATTTAACAGGCTTAGGGCCAACAACCACAACTATCCACTGGAAGCAGCTTGATCACGGTGACTCGGCATCTCGTCAATGAAAAGGAAGAGCCCTCCTGTGCCTTGATAGAGCATGAGTAGAACAGTGTCTCCAATTTTCCAATATGGATGCATTAGCACGACAAGCGAGAACTGTTGGGGAACGCGGTAATTTCAAAAAAATTCCTACTATCATGCAAGATCTATCTAGGTGATGCATAGCAACGAGAGGGGAGAGTGTGTCCACGTACCCTCGTAGACTAAAAGTGGAAGCGTTAAGTAACGCGGTTGATGTAGTCGAACGTCTTGGTGATCCAACCGATCAAGTACCGAACGCATGACACCTCCGTGATCTGCACACGTTCATCTCAGTGACGTACCTCAAACTCTAGATCCAGTTGAGGTCAAGGGAGAGTTCTGTCAGCACAACGGCGTGGTGACGATGATGATGAAGTTACCGGTGCAGGGCTTCACCTAAGCACTACGATGATATGATCGAGGTGGAAAACAGTGGAGGGGGGCACCGCACACGGCTAAAGATTAACTTGTGTGTCTATGGGGTACCCCCGTCCCCTGTATATAAAGGAGGAGAGGAGGGGGCCGTCCGACCACAAGGGGTGCGCCCAGGGGGGGGATCCTACTCCAAGTAGGAGTATGTTCCCCCTTTCCTAGTCCAACTAGGAGAAGAAGGAAGGAGAGGGAGAGGGAAAGGGAAAGAGGGGCCACCCCCTCCCCTTGTCCTATCCAGACTCCCCTTGGGGGGGTGTCACCTACTGGTGCGGCCCTCTCTCTCCCCTAAAGGCCCACTAAGGCCCATTACTT